>NC_091941.1:17185746-17410746 GCF_041260155.1 Ptychodera flava
TGGCATCGTGAAAACGAAAGACCGACGGCTCATAATAGCCACGGACTCTCTGACTCTGAACGAAGGCTGTTTGTAAAGTTGTCGTGATCAGTTGTTACAATTTGAATTAAGGTGGTACGCTCCTCGAACCTAAACATTTTAACTTTTGCTCAAAGCTTCGTCTATGAAATAAACCATTCTCTTTCATAGTCAAGGGTAAGAGTCAGAGTTCACCGTGTAAATTTTGGTACAAGGAAAACATAAGACTCTACATTCATCGACACTAAATTTTCAAAATGGCCGCCATGCCTGTGTTAACTCTATGAGGGATAGTTTTATTTTTTTTCAAAAAATGAGACTGTAGTACTTCGTGTACTCCGCGAGCACCGAAAAAGGGTCCCACACTAGCGGTAGACCGGAAAAGTCTTGTAGAATTTTGAGAATCCGACTATCTTTCCGTGAGGCGCAGTGTACCTTAGCTAACTAGGCAGAAGAGAAGTGAACTCCTGTCTCCCATTTCATGGAAAACTTGAAAAACAAACGGCTGTTCGATTGACTGATCCAATTATTGATTTGGTAAGTTTCACATAACATGTTGACTGTACAGTGCGGTCAACATGAAGAAGATTTATGTGAAATTATTTTTTTTTTCTTTGGAGAAAGTTGTTAACTTTTGAGAAACAACTTTCAATTCTTCAGGGTGACAGTTGCTCGCATATTCATCGCATTCAAATGAATTGCCAAAGAGCCGGAGGTCAGGTGCTCAGAATCGAGGAAACGCATGCCATTGCGAATATTCTTCAATGCTATCTGGATTTACCATTAAACCTCCCGGACTAGCATACATGTGCCAGGCTAAACTTCGATCATTTGTCAACCGGCTGTTCCGGTCGCCTCGTAACAAAACAAAAAAATTACGTGGTTGTCATGTGTTTTGCCGTCTTCCTACCCTCAGCATGGTATCGGCTGACTGCCCTCATTTGCGGAACAACCCTTGGCTGATTTCCCCCGCGAACAACGCTCGTTACGTGCCCAAAACAGCGGCATGAACCTGGCAGTCGGTTCCGAGTGTGCGCTTGAAACTAAAACGCAGCTCATTTGCAAGACTTACTTCGCCGCTGATTGTGCCTCATCAAAATTTCAAATTCGTGTTCCAGCTTTCAAGGCACGATCGATTGTATTCTTAAACCCAGCAGGTACGTTTTCACCGCTTTCCATTACAGGATGAGGAGAAAAAGTAGCTTTAGGATATCAATCTTGGATTATCGGGAGGAAAATCTTTAAAATGTTAAAATAATACAAACAGAGTTAAAGAATGGGAGAAAAGAAGATTAGGTTGATGTCGCTTAACCTGTAGACAAATGCAGAAAGTTCTAGGTTCAGTCGAAGCGTAAAAGATCATGTCGATTCTTTGAAAAGAAAAAAAAATCCTAATCGATTTTGAAAGGGTTGTTTCCATTTGAGGCTATCTTAATATTGTGAAAGTGTGAGTTTTTATAGTTTTGTCTTCAAATTACAGCAGTAGGATTTATAGTAAGAAGTATATCAAACAAAGATATTTCACAGTGACAAATGACCTAAATAGTCGTTTCGAGGCGTTTGAACTGGCAAATGGGGTGAAGGCTAAATTCGAGTGGTGAACTTCCGGCAGGCTCAACGCTTTGTTTAAAGAAAATAAATTGTGAAAGTGCAGTCGTGGATGCTGTGTCAATATCCGATGCCAAAGTTTGAATTTTGTTTTTTTTAAAGATTTGTTTCAGAGCATCATAATGCGGAACGGCAGGCGACACGAACTTCAGTATGCGATATGTTCTGTCACACCTGTCCGAACCTGTCATCCCATGTATCACGCTCAGCAAGAACCCACACAGTGGCAGGTACTTGCTTGCGTAATGGGCAAAAATATGACTGTCGATATTGAAACCTGTCTTTGAAGCTCAGCATATGATAGCTTGGAAAAATACGCATCTACCGATACTATCTGAACATAGTACGCGATGTGACTATACAAAATGACGAGACCGCCGCCATTGTTATCGCTCTGGATACTGACGAGCACTGTGAAGATGATAAGAGAACGCGATCGTTATGGTCTCCATCAATCGTCTGGAATTGTAGTTCTAAAGCTTCTGATACAGCCTTCGTCCGCTTCTTGTATCGTATGTACGTTATTTCATTTTCGATAACGATCGGATTGCAACGTGTTTGTACCGCACTGATCGGACTTCGTATCGGCCTATAGTCCTATCCCTGAAGTGGCTAAAGTTATTGCACACGAATGATTATGATTTTTTTCAATTTACTTTTCTATTTTGTTGACTTTGACTGTTTATTGTAATGTATTCGTCCAGCCATGACGATTTTGATACAGAATATTTTCTGCTGTGATTTTAGATAATTTCATTCTCCTGTTGATTTTTTACATTTCTCTTTAAGTCTTGACCTTCTTGAAAGGGATTTTGTAACCATGGACTTATTAAGATTATAAAGATCTAATAACCAAATCTACAGTTCCGTCACTTATACACCACCTCTTATCCTCTTCCCAAAATCCCTCGGGCAGTTGAATATTAACGTCTTATCTGCCCCGATCAACTTTGAAGTGATCTCCATGTAGCACAGAATCCTGCTATATCCTACACAACCAGTCTTCACTTTCAACGGTAATACCGAGCCGTTTCGGCAGGCCATTGCACGTCACCAGCATCACGCAGCGAGGAGATAATCACGCAGCCGACAGTTCCCGTGAACCAATGACGATGCACCGAGCGGCCTCGTTACCCCGTCCTCGCAGAACGAGTCAAGGTGTTATTTATAGCGCAAGTAGACAGAGATTGAGGGTAAGCCGTACAAGATCGCACCAAGTCGTTAAATGGGCGAAGCAATATCGATGATAGAATGAAATTCGCAACTTTTTTCTCGCCCAGTACGGACCATTTTTGCTTTCATCTCTTGAGCGGACAAACACATGCTCAGTTAATATTACTCTTTATGCCCGTTACTCTAGTTTTTCGCACAAAATGATCATCAGAAATTATATTATTAACAGCTTTGTCAATTACCAGTGAATTTTGTGATGTCATCTCTTCAGATTATCACTGATAATGTATCTCATTATCCTGCATTTCGGCTTCGCCACGTACATTACGTCGTGCAAAGTTTGCTTTCGTTCATTATTGGCCGGGAGGGGGTACATTATTGCTTCACGTTATTACTTTGTTCTGTTATCGTTATTCTGCTATGTCACTTTTGTTGTCGCTGATGCTGCTGATGCTGACTTTGTTGCAGGTGTCCTTGCCAACGTCGTCATTAAGATCGTCATCATCATCTCTGTAATTATTACCATTATTGTAATCTGCCATCTTTTGTCCCGCCTTCATTTCTCACATATTACTGTCAGTCAACAGGTCACACCCACGTCACGGTTGTTTACCAAGATTTTGCAAAACTTCTTTGACATTGTAGCCTGGCAAACACGCTAACCTCACAGTACGTGAAAGTCTAAAAAAAGTGCGGTCAACCCAAAAAAAGCTTATCTGCTCTCCAAATGGAATTTTTTGATATTTAAAAATTAATGCCTTCAATAGTCCCGCATAGATGTTGAACACTATCAGCCTGCTGAATATTTCTTGAGGACTAAAAGTTTTGACCTTCGGTTGGGCTACAGTGACGCGTTTTTAACGAGCGAAAAAACAGAAAAAATACGATCTCATTGGGCCAATTTAGCCAGTTGATTTCCTGCAGGTCAAGTACTAATGGTTGTTTGTTTTAAGAAAGTATTCAATAAGGAATAGCTGTATAGTCTTAATTGTCGAACAGGGAACGTCAGAACCTCAAATTTTACGACTTGCAGAGAAAACCTATTTTAATTAGACGCTTGTTACCTGAAGATGAACACACCATAACTGAAGGAATACATTGTCTGTTTGTGTAATTGTGCTTTTCGATATCACGAACTAGAGCATTGACCATCAATTACAGATAATTTTGCCTTTTGAAGTAGGCCTAAGACATACTTGCACAAACAATACATCCGATTCGTTGACTCGCCAATAAGATCTTATGCGCGAAAACATATTGAAGCGAGAATGGAGTTTTGACAATATATCTTTGCGATAATTTGTGACACTATATTACAGCCCCTCATGCCACGACTTGGATCCTCTACGGACGTGTGAAGATTAGACGAAAGTCTGTTGGTCAAAGTCAACATCTAAATAAGAGACAGAAATGAAAAGGGCCTCTTTTGTGGGTCTTCGCCAAGGCAATCAATTTCATGTGTAATTGATACTAAAACAAAAGAAGGCCAAGCTCGCCAATGTCGGTTGATTCGACCTCTAAAGTGTCGTGCCGACCTCGAGAATACAGATTAAACGCGTCGATTGCTTTATGGTCAGCCTGCAATGTATGTAATTTTTTTTTTACTTCTTTCACAAGTTTGACATCTTCATGGACGTATATGATTAGCGACAATGGCAAGAATTACAGTGCGGAGACGAGCGCGGGAAGGAAGCCCGCCAACCTGAAGGGTGCGTTACCTTCCAAGCATCACAATAAACGCAAAACAGTTCAGGGTTATCACCCGCAACACCTGGAAAGTTGCATCCGCAGAAACTCGACTTTCATTTCATTTCATTCAATTTCAGAGTCATTTCAACAGGGCGCTATGTCTCACGTTATCAAATGAGGAATACACGGAACAATACAAATAAAACGCCAAAACTGGATACAGGTAGCAATAAAGGACATCAAAATACTGAGAAAACGCGAATTTGCGTCAATTATTCAACGTTTTACAATCAGTAGCCATGTGCAGTTCAAATTCCCTGAAAACGTTTTGTGATTGGATGATCAAAAATTTAAATCATAGGAGAGTCTCCCTGTAGCAACCGGCTTGAACTGCAACCGCCTGATAAAACAGGCTAGAGATAACTGCGACGTTTCCGACGACACAATGGAGGAGTCAGGTTGCGCAATGTTATACTCTCATGAAAACGTTCATTTACTACGCGCTTATACTTCAAGTATCGCGAGACATTCAAAGATCGACAGGGATCGTTCCTTCTGGTTTCATGCTACACTCCAGATCGCTGCGTGATAATTGTTTGTGGGAGAATCGCCCAACTTGATAGCTAACCTGACTCAATCGTTACATATATTGTCGTGAAGGGCTAGAGCTGAATGAAAAGGCCCATCAAAGACAACCGTCGTCTTGTGTGAGTTTTTATTACCCTGTAATATCATTCACATGGGACCCTTATTTATTCAACAAAATCTATCGGAATGCAGGAAAGTTATCACCATAAAAACATAAAAGAAATTATTTTGCTGAGATAACACAGGAAACGTTGAAAACTGATTTCCCAGGGTGGTCATGTGAACAGAAAATGCAGATAAGAAGTTTGCTACACGATTCAGAATAGCAACAGACCGACAGACAGACAGACAGACAGACAGACAGACAGACAGACTAAGAAGGGTCATAGATTCGAGGGAAGGACAGCGCAGAGGGTAAAGGAAATTAGCGATTTGGATATCTACGTGGAAACAAGTGGTAGGACTTCCAGAAGTACATTTTGCTTGTTGCAAACAAAAAGGCTTCCTTATGAGATAGGACATCCCCACTTTCATAATACAACGACGTTTGTTGCATGAACTTACATCACGAGTGACGTCATATGACGTACTTAGTGATTAAATCATTCCAACGTAGGTAATGTAGGTGATAATGAAATTGGCGAAAAAGAAAATTTGATGGTTTGTAATCTCACTAAATACGTATCTTTTTTGGATACTAAAAGGATTCAGGTATTCATCAGTTATGATCGTCTCAGTAAAGCTTACAAAATGACATTTAATTGTTCAACTTGTTTACAGCGCTAATTTGATATCGACAGACTTATACATTGTCGGCAGATAAAAATAAAACAATAAGTCAGCAAAATCCAGTGCAGTTGTGTAGATTTACTCGCTTTCTGCGATGACCTTATAAATTTCCACACATATATCTCACACGCGTAATAGTCGAGGTTGAGCGAGCCAGTGACTGCCCTCCTCGTAGGAAGGCTTGAATCGATGCCATGGGCCTCTCTTCCCTGCGTGTGGCCGACAGGTTAGCGTGTAATGCGTACTCACAAATCACGAAAAGGGAACATAATGATGCGCGCGGAGGAACAAATCATCCTCGTTCCAGGGAAATTAATTTGATAGGGGAGTCATTCTGTGAGACATTCAGGGCTACTACGTCAGCTGAGATAAGCAAAGGGGACGCCGCCCTACCTTCGTTCATCTATCTTGAAACCTTATCCTGTGATCAGGCTCCCGGAGAGAAAAATATACTCACAAGCACTGCATAAGAAAACCGTGACTTCATGGGCCTATACCTTTTGTTTTGCTAAAATTTGCACATTTCCATAAAGAGAAAACGCAGCGCGGGAACTTTTATACGACCAGGTTGTATCCAGTATGGGATGAATGGGTTATTTTAAATTCAAGTTTTATTATACTCGGACAACAAAAATAGTCATACCATATACCTTTATATTTCTTCATTGATTTGCCCTGCGATACTGTTATACACACACACACACACACACACACACACACACACACACACATATATATATATATATATATATATATATATATATATATATATATATATATATATATATATATATATATATATATATATATATATATATATACATATACACATAAATAAGTTAGGTCACTGACTTAAATATATATTAAATATATATATATATACAGGGTATGAAGCAGTGTCTCTATCCCTTAACAGTTATGCTTTAAGTGTTAAACCTACATGGCAAACACTGATTTACCTCTGGTTGCACGTCCCCCTTCATTCTCCAACTCTGACTTCCCATTGCTTCGTTATTGTTTACCTACTTTGACAGAAGTGAGCGCCCATGCAGACACGATCCTAGCACAAAACTATGAGCTCTAAAAGTAGTTTGAAAATCTGGGGTATAGCTCACAAGGTAACACGCTTAAGAAATATTTACAGATCATTCTTTCCCATAATCGACAATAAAAGGCGGGAGTTTAGATGCAAATTTTGGAGTCGAGAATAATCTCAAAATTGCCGATGTCTAGTATTCAAGATGGCCGCGGTTTTCTCTCTCCGTGGGAATAATTGACCAGCAAATGTTTTGTATGTGTGGTAACATAAATTAAGGGGAGATAAAGGGTTGTGCTTAAAGTCACTACGTGTACATAAGCCACTTCAGTAACGAGACGACTTGTCAATAATATTTGACGCCTTCCCCCAAATTCCCAGTGGAAGCGGGAATAGTAAAAGTTGAAGATCTAGCTAGAACGGTGTAATTTTGTGAAACGCCAAAATGATTCGGCATTCTATTTTTATTGCTTCTCCGGGAATTTCCTGTCATTCTACATGCCTGCGTTCAATCTGAGCATATTTTGTAGGTTTTCGCTTCTCCCATTCATCATGCATCTGGGTCTCTCCAATGTCACGATGCACTTAGGCCCTTCGTCATATTTCTCCTCGGGGTAAACGCGTGCCAGCGCACGCTCATGATTCCCTTCAATCATTTCGTTGAGCTTCCCTGAACCCTCTTAAATCGAAGCATATAAGGAGACGGGAGATAATTCCTCTGCCCATCCATGCTGTTGATTCACAATGCTAGCTTTCGGGCACTACGACATCCTGCTGTGTGCCTGATATCAAGCGACACAAGCTTTGTTAAAATCCTGCACAGGTCTTTACGTCGTCGAATGCGAAGGTAAGATTCTCCGAGAAAGCCGTGCCTCAAATGAACATGGCCTGGGGAGAACGGCATTCTATAATACTCAGCAGTTAAAGTGGCGTAACGTGTAATGAGGATTATACCATCCTAATGTAATTAGACTCTGCAAGTTTAGCGTTTCCTGACTATGAGTGTGCCTGAACGAGACGAAGCATCGGTGAAGTCTGAATCCAACCTAGTGAAAAACAACTCCTCTACATTGCGATTGAGCAGACCGTAGCTTTCAGAAGTTTAACTGATTTTTCTCACTTCTTCCTTCAGGCATAGCACAATGAAAAATGTCGACAAAAGGGACCAAAAGCGCAACTTTTGTCAAAAGGGAATAAGTGCAACGCTGTTGCGATAGTACCGATAAGATACTAGCAATGTGGCGTAGATATTCCCAGCAGGCCGGTGAAGAGGGGCGACCGACATGAATGGACCCTCTTCGGGTCAAGAGGTCCCAGAGGACCCTACTTTGCTATTCCAATCTGATTCACCGGTTAGCGTTTCGTTGGCATGGCACCTTCAGAGTTGGAAACGGTATACACCCGATCATTGAGAAAACGAGTTTTGGCAGACAAGGAGGGAACTGACGACAACGAAGAAATGTGGCTAGAAATAATGGGGGATGATTGTTTGATCGATTTCCAGAATTAGATTGTGAAATGTTCTCTGCTTTGGGACTCTAGTACAGGAAAGACCTGGGCTACACAAGGACGATGCACCGACCATTGCTGTAATATTAACTTGAAGACATGGTACAGGCTCACCGATATATCGTCTTAAATAGCACTAAAGCAAGGAGATACTTTTATCCTTCTAATTGTTTCAGAAAAAACACACAAGCCTGGAATTGGATCAGTTTGACATGCATTGCCCTAGAACGCCGCTCGTTGTGTTCTTTGAATTGAACAGCAAGATTCCTTGTATGGCTTTACGCAGTACATCAAAGTGCCTTGTGACTATGAACAAAGGGTACACGCTCTCCTTGCCATTTAGCATCTTCTAGTGGAATCACTCAATGTCGTATATATAGTAAGGATTCAGTGACTGCTTTCCAAGTTTGAATATTCCATCCGATTTTGAATTTTACGAGTAAAAAAAAAGTATTCAAATTACTGGTACTAGTCCACGCTGTCATTCGATGAATCTCACATTTTTGCTCTTAAGAGAAAAGATGTTTCAGACAATAAAATAACTTTTACGTGCTTGTCATCTATTACCATTGCAAAATCTGCGATTTTGAAAACCGCATTTGGCCAATGAGCATTACGATTTTTAAACGGTACAAGGGTCTTCGCTGTCGTCATTATCATCATTATTATCGTTATCAACATCGTTGGGAGTCTGAAAAATTGCGATTAAAGAGGATAACTAACCACCATTATTATCTAAAATGAGCGAGGGCGAAGTAGAAAATAACCCTTAAAATCAAGTTATCGGTCTTCAGTCTCATATTTTGTTCTCTGATACATGTAGGACTTACAAGTTTTGAGGTTTCTGCTCGACAGATTTACGAGGCACATATTGGATTGTGTTACGAATATGAATCTGAAAAATCTCGACCAGAGCTTATGTTGTGTTGACGAAAAAGTATGTAAGACCGTCGTCTTTTGTAGTAAGAAATTAATATGATGGGGCAAATGTAATTTTATTAATTTACGCATCACGCTTATTTTAGAGATTTAACTGATGGAAATTTCATGCATTTCATGCATTTTCTGTATGACAAATTTTCATTATAAATATATATATATATATATATATATATATATATATATATATATATATTACATATTATATATATACATATAATATATACACATACATACATACATGCATTCATACATACATACATACATACACACACATACACACACATACATACATACATACATACATACATACATACATACATACATACATACATACATACATACATACATACATACATACATACATACATACATACATACATACATACATACATACATACATACATACATACATACATACATACATACGCATAAAGTCAGGATAATGTGAAGACAATCACAGCTTGTTAGTTGTTCTCGTGTTGAGCGAGATGCCAACCTTTAGTGAAAGGAATCGTCAAAGCTCTTAACTTTACTGACAGAGACCTTGGTGGCCGCGGGTTATTGTTAAAAGCATTCTGTCGATCGTCAAGACATCTACTCCCGAAAACTCATCTTCTCTGTACAAACACAGTCGATCTACCGTGTATCGGAGAATGAATTTGAGGCAATGGCTCCGAGATTGGCTTAGATGACATCGAGGGACAGTAAAGTATATAGAATGTGGGGTAGGCAGAGGAAAAGTCAAGTGTACATGAAACAGATAGACGAAAGTTAGACGAAAACGACCTTGAGAGACAGATCCGTAAAACAGGTGGACGGATAGGCAGCCACAGATGTACCTACATGGTCCAACGGACCGAAAAGCAGTCTGATAGATGTGAGTAGGTAGATAGATAGATGATAGCATCAGAGATCGATCGATCGCATTGCTCCATTTCAGGTCAAAGTTGGTAATTTGGTGATTTACTATTCATTATATCAATATTTGCCATGTTCAGGGATCAAATCCAAGCAAAGAAAAATGCGAAGAAATATAATTGTCCCCTAGGTTATTTTGTTTTGTTTATGCTTTGTTTGTTTTGAGATTTTTTGGTTTTTTCATTCCAGTTTCATTCAGTGAACGAACCCCGACAACTTTTTAGCCACACTGTATGATCACGGTGGTTGTCCTAGCGTAGAATGTTCTGTGACAGAAAAAAGAAATGTCTGAGAATGAATGTTTTGATGTGCCTCCCTTGATTTTCATTCCATTTATAACATGATGTTGTTTCTCACTGACATTTAAAAAGTAGAGTTCCGATTAATTTTGAATTGCATGTTTACTTTTCTCTGTAAATGTTAAGAAAGATAAGGCTTCGGTGACTTTTCGAAAAGGGGAGGAGATTTCGACTTCTTTTCCTTGGTCACTCTACCGGAAGAGGACAATTACAACGCAACCAGTTGGCAGTCGTCCAGGGCGAGCGCAGATACACACGTTGAGATCGCGTAATTAAAGGGACTAGCCTAAAGACATAACGATACTTGTAGAGGGAAATTAACACAAGACAAAGTTAAGGCAGTTGATTAATCTTTGAAGACAATCAAGATGTGTTAAATATTCAACTCGGCAAGTATATGACGTCTAGGCAGTGAGTGTGCACGTGTCATGCAGATAAAAATTGCGGTAATTGCCTTTAATGCAATTTAAGTTGTCACGCGTAACATCAATTAACCGCGCGACAAACACGCACAGCATTGGACAAAGAGGTGGAAATTGCATACTCATCGCAGAGATGTTGTGTCGAAGATATAATTGTGTTTGTTTCCCGAAGTAGATGTTCTGATTTGTACTGGTACGCAGTCCCGGTTGCTGCCGAAAGATGCAAATCGGAGAGAGGCCGAACTGAAGGTCAAGGACATTGCAGGAGTTATGGTTCTTTGACACACGGCTGGCTGTAATTGAGACATTCCTTCCAGGTAGTTACAAAAGTGCGAGTACATTTGACGGAGTGTCATGTCCAAAAAAATGAAATTACACAGTTTTAGAAGTCGCCGAGGCAAGTCTAATGGCCTCATTGATGTTGAATTTACAACGCAACTTTCCGACCAGACATCACAAAAAGGGCCGACACAACATTATTCCGAGTAAAGAGCATATACATAGACGGTTTATGTCTAATAAATCATTTAGTATACTCGTTTAACCCGTTTACTTTACTCGAATCAACACTTTTGATATACGGCTTGACAAGTTGATACTTCAAATCGACAATACGTTTCAATTGTTTGTTTTGAATTATACTTTCACTCGCATGAAACGGAAATATTTAATCCTGCCCGTACGAAAAGCCCGGGAAATATATTCAATTACGAAGAGTCTTGCATTTCCCAAGCGTACGCCTCTGTGGTCGTAATTATCGTCCTGTCCATTTGTCTATGACTGAACGGCTTGCCTGTCTGCCCTGAAGCGAGAATATATGCAGCGCGGCTTCCATCTCAGGGCTTAAGTCACCGAAACGTGAAATATTCATTGAAGTGGTGGTTTTCGCATAACAAACCTTTCACAGTTTCATTTGTTATCAAAGCCATCGTTGTTATCAATTGGCGAGGAAGGATGTGTGCGGCACTCAATAGCAGCGTGGCTACGATAGGCAATAAAAACCTTCCTTATTTTGAAATTACATCTTTGATTTTACTATACCCAAGAGAATTATATTCACATCTAAAAGTAAGTCATCGTCTCATAACATAAAGGGTAATTTTATAGATTTCATTTTAATTTCAAGCCGTGGATACACCCTACTTATATTGCAGCGTTGAAAAACTGTGCGTGTGGAATCTATAACGCGCCCTTCAACAGAAGGCACTTTTAGCACTTGTTTACAAAGAAAAGTACAGTTTTCGGGAAGACATGATCTTTCCCATGTATGTCATGTGATTCAAATTTTTCAAGGGCAGAAAGAAAAATGTTCTTGACGTCGGTACATATGCCAAGTGCGTCATTTATGACATACTTTAAGCGATTCTTCAACACGACGCAAAAAAAAAGACGAAAGGAACTGATAAGTTTTCATAGTCACGCGCATGGGGACAATTTAGAGAAACTTCGTTCGCAAGAGCTGCGAAAGCAACTGGGTACTACGTCTGAGCCATACTAATGCTTTCAATAGATGGTTCACGAATACACCACGTATCGAATTATGCTTTTACAGTGTCACCAGAAAATGATATTTGCAGATATTGGCGATTTCGTTCAGAGAAAGTATCGTGTTCATCCGATTGAGTTATATAATTTCTTATGTTGTTAAATTACAGAGAAATTGTTTATTATGGCAGATTAACATCGCCTTCGTAAGACATCCAAAGCATGCTTTCGTACACTGGAAACGGAAAATTGTTCTATGTTTAAGAGGGCAGTTTGAAAACAAAGTGATCTGTGAAGTAAAATGATTACTTGGTGCTTTGTTTGGTCGGGCTCTTGCAAGCTAGTCTAAGTTCAGCGTACATTCCTCTTGTCTTTTCGTTCAAAGGTTGAGAAGTTTGTCTCCGAGAAGAGACTCGCCCACAGCAACTAGTGTTTTCTATACTGTATTAAATGCCGCTTCAATAAAGTCCACCACTGAGTGCTTATAGGATTTTTTTAAGAAATGTAATCATTAATGTCGGAATTCATATCTTGGTAACATTTTTCAGATCAGGATGTAAATCTCAGTTGTAATGCCCCAATGCACAATCCAATCCTATATTCTCTCCACTGCGGATGGTACCACAGCATAAAGAGGGGGGCAATGTTTTTGAGATGCAGATCCTGAAAAGGGATTTGATGTTATGAACGATCAAATCAGGACCCGGGGCTCCGAAATCGTTAATCATCCGAGGGAGCACCTGGGCTGTGTCAACACTGTATTTTTTCGGGTTCACTTTGCATACATTTAGCTAAACAATCTCTGTGAGTAGAAGAAAATTACAAATAATTCTATTGCAGATGATTTGGTAGATTTCTAATGGTACTATAGATCGATTTTAAACCTGTAAAAATGTTCATAAGAGTGACGAAACAGTATCCAGATTTCTTTTTTTCACTCGTATGACCCGTGCGACAAGAATGCGATGCAAGGTTGCCGGCAGCGCAGCAGAAGTTTCATGCAGGTAACGGTGTCTAGTGAAGAATGTTGAAAAAAAAAACGTGCCAAGTTGATAAAAATAAAAGGTCACCGAAATTAACATGAGTTCGTCACATGAAGCCGGCACGGAAACAGAGCTCAAAGTAAGCCATCTAAAAATGTCAGTTTCCACCCGGGAATTCCATTTCAGCTGTGCACCCAGGGGGTGCTTGATATCAAAGGGACGCTGGAGGTCGCGATTATTCAACAGAGGTTGAGACCTCGTCACCAAAAACTATACATCTTTAAAAACCACCTCAAGGCGCCGAGCTCTATTAATAACATGGGAAGCTGAGAGAGACAAAGATATTTCTCGAAAATGGTGATGAATTTTAGTGTCAAAGATAATGTATTGATAACAGATGGAAGGCGAAAGGTTGTCTATTTTCATTTCAGCTGATCTTCTGAAAGTAGACGCGCCTTTCATCGTGATGTTACACCAGTGTGTTTAGATGCTGCCTGGGAGCAAATCTCTGGCATTGTACAGTCAACGAACTGCATTTTCACCGAGCGCGTTAAACCTTCATTTTCTCGGAAGAGTGTAAAGTTGCTTGAAAACGCTTTGCTAATAGGCGATGTAGCGTCTTGTCAGAAATTCAACAGGAATACCGACCAAACATCGGATATGATGAATAAGGATAGGTGGATGGATGGATGGATGGATGAATGAATGGATGGAAGGATGGATTGATGGATGATGGACTAATGGACAGACGTGCAGAGAGGGACATACAGACAGACAGACAGATCAGCTGTGACACTATACTGGTTTGAAAAGCTCAACCTGCTCGTATACATGTGTACACATAATCATCTGTCGATGAAACAATTTCAATAGATGAATACAAGTTTACCTCCATCCATCTTTCGATACTTCGACTGGCTGATCAATATAAAAATACGAAGTATGTGTTCACCATCTATCGACATTATTGACAGGTACACAGTCATCTACTGACCATTTTCTTAGGACCATGTTCTATCAGTCAAACTGTCGCCTGAATTTTATTATTTATCGATTAATCGATCAGTCGACCCTGGTCACACCCGTATCCTCTCTCTTGTTACTGCTGACAATGTCATATTAAATAATAAAAATAATAATTTTTCGCACTGACATTATCCTTTTCCGTGATTATTCTCATATATATATATATATATATATATATATATATATATATATATATATATATATATATATATATATATATATATATATATATATATATATATATATATATATATATATATATATGAATTTACGCTGAAAAGAAGCATGCTGACATTCTGGTTATTTCGTCGAGACTTAGATGTATTTCTTGCGTACGACGTTTCGCTCCATAGCTAGAGAGCTTCTTCAGGTACATCTGATAAGCTATGGTACTTATCTTGGTGATGTCAGCGTGCTTCTTTTCAACTTTGTTTTCGTTTATTAATCTGTTGCGCAATTCACTTGGGATCTCCTGCCCTGCGATTCTGTTTTATATATATATATATATATATATATATATATATATATATATATATATATATATATATATATATATATATATATATATATATATATATATATATATATATATATATATATATATACATACATAACAAATTTATATATATGATATATATGTTTAAATCATATTATGTATGTACAAATATATAGGTGTGTTCGTATATATGTATGTATGTGCATATGTATGTATATACACATTCATTTATTTGAAAATTGCGTTTTAATGGAACCTTTGTTTTGACTTAGACTAGTGCCTCTGCAATGTGATCAATGATCTCTTTTTTTCCCTGGTTGCATTTGCGTTACATTTTTAATGAACAGATCTCGGACTGCTTTCAAGCGGCATCATTGAACTCTCCTGGTGTTACATATGGATATACCTCTTATCTGTGTACTCATTTCCGTCTCTTAGACCCCGCAAGCTTTGCTCGTTACTCTTTCATTTGAGCGGGTCACGTGTGTGCCAGCGTCGTTGCGACCTCTTTCACAGAGCACCGTTCCTTGCGTTTTTCTACCCTACCTTCACAACTAGTCAAATTACCAAACGTCACGCACAGTCGGCCGCGAGGACGAAAACTTGCATGGCACGGCCTATTCGGATTTCGCTTTGTGACTTATGAGTAGCTGGAGGTTTCTTTGAGAGTACTGCAAACGTCACGACGTATACCAGTGGCATTTCTATCACCTTGTAACAATTCTGAGATCTTCTTCAGTTAGAAAGCGGCACGAAGAAAGCTTTTCGGACAATAGAATTTTTACAATACCTTATTTTTGCTTTCGCGGTCGAATTTTTGTAAGAATCGATAATATAATCAACTCTCCCCGGACGGTTGACGACGGCTACAGCGGCCATATTTGATTTCCATATCGGTATATTTTCGGTAATTTGTCTCTTCTATCCGATATTTTGTAGGGTGAGTCCTGATGTTAAATCTTAAATACGACAGAGATTTAAGTTTTCCTGGAAGGAAGTTTGGGCGAATGTTTACAAATTTTCTATTTCGAGGGGTGTGTTACCTTAAAGGGATAACAGCGGTGGCGTTTTTGTGATGTGACCTTTGTTCGATAAAACATCATGCATTTTCCTTTTCTTTCCCGTAAAGTGTGCTGAAATACGAGTCATTAGCTTTGCAGAGACAATGCATCGTGATAAAGATGCAGTGACTCATGAAATTCTAGTTTTTACCCAAATTCTTACGCGAACAACACGAAAACCATCGGATGATTACAAGCAGAAAAGCTGTATTTACAAGTTGACTGCTTTCCGATGTTGAAGTGTTTTTGGGAGTAGAGCAAGAAACAGTATTTTACTAACTGAGCACCGGATGACACGTCTAATATCACAGCTGATGACTTCTTTTTGTTCCAATTCTTCGTTTTCGTCAGTTTAATAGAAGTTTACCAGAGCTATTTTTCCCTAAAACGACACTGGCCTGTCGGTACGGCCAGGGGTGAAAAGGCACGACAAAGTTCATGCATCCTATACAGTTTCGATAAAAACGTAATAGCTAATTTGTTTTCCTCCAGTAGAGTTGAAGACAAACCTGATCTCATCGACACATACCCATTATATATTACCGCAAAAAACACTGCGGGTCGCTTCCGCTGGAAAGTCTCCGGCGTCAGTGATCAGTAGGGAGGCCAGACTTGCAACACGGAGACTTCATCATCTGTATACAGGTGAAGAATCTATGGAAGTGGTCCTGAAGGTCAGGGGATGCCGATTGTGTTTCCACGATAGCAATTGATGACGTGCAAAATTTTAATAACGACACCGGGGGACCCCCTGGCAGTGTTACCGACAAACACATTGACACAGAGCGCGAGGAGTTTGTAAGGCATATTTATGCGCCATCGCTTACTTTATTACTATAATTGCATAATTTCCCGACAAAATTCTCTTCTGTTTGCTATATAATGCGCTGTTAAATACCTCCTGGTAATTTTTTTAACCTTAACTTTAGTCAGATTTATCGCCCGTGTGAGAGTTAATGTTGGATTTTGCCGACAAATATGGGATTACCAGCGTGGATTGGAAAAGAATGACTTAACTGTGTACCGCCAAGCCATGCGTACAATCTTGCGGTTGAAATCAAGTCAAAGAAAACACGACGTTTACTTTTTGAAGAGTAAATCACGCACAACGCGGCTTTGCGGTATGAAAAACACCCCGTATGTAATTGTCTCCCCGTTATTGGAATTGTATGAGGACAATCGTACCATGCTGTTCTTTGACCGAAGTGTGTTCGTGTTTCTTCGATTTACAAATCGTGGATTAATTATTGTGAATGTAGCGTCGTTACAAATGTATATGAAGCATACAAAGTGTAATCCGTTTATTAAAAAAGAAATACACATTTAAATGTCAGAAATCAAAAGCTCGTCCTATTTTCAGTTCCATTTACGTCAGATTTTTTTCAATGTCTGATTGATCATAGTGACCACGCGTAAGTATATTCATTCGACTTTGACTGGCTACGTGGGAGATTCATACGCCTGTTATACAAACGTATTACACCGTGAACACCGTGAACACGAGCAGACTGATTGCTCGCACGGTGTTTTTTAGGGTCTATGCATTCACCAATGACCAGTCAACGCGTAGATTACACTCGATATATTTTGTTATAAAGGCAGTACTGCATGTAGTAAGCTTTGACGGTTAGATTTTAATGTTGTGGTGGCCTCTGAGAAAAAAAAACTCTCTGCTTTCCTGACTCGCATAGTTGCCCTGCTAGATGGGCGTTGGCTACTCTCACTATTGTATCGCGTTGCCTTTCACAAAACTTTACCGACTTACATCACTGCCTGTCTGTCTTGGCATCAACCATTTCTTGCGACTCGAAAGCCTGAGACGAGTGAACTGAGAAAAATTTATTATGTCCCATCATGCAAAAGATCAGGAGTGTCGACAGTCAGTTTCAGTTGAAATAGGTATCACAAGCGAGTTTTGTTGTACGCACGCGCGGTTTCCGTGTGCTGTCAATACAGTTACTTTCATTTTAACGACAGTGCAGTAACTCTACAGGTCAATGAGCTACATCAGTGCTTTGATTTTCGCTTTACGCTTTGCTTATCCAGCTTTGCCGTCTGTAGCTTGACTCCGGGCACGTCGTGATGGTAAACAACGATGTTAAATGGAGTTTTCAATTTATTTCGTTCACCAATCACTCATAACTCATGTTATCCGCATATAATACGTACGCTGTCATTAATGAAACGTCTGAACTGCATCCCCCCTTT
Source organism: Ptychodera flava (assembly GCF_041260155.1). Classification (NCBI taxonomy): domain Eukaryota; kingdom Metazoa; phylum Hemichordata; class Enteropneusta; family Ptychoderidae; genus Ptychodera; species Ptychodera flava. The sequence continues at coordinate 17,203,997 of NC_091941.1, forward strand.
TTTATAAAAAGCGGTCAACTTTTCGGGGCAATCTGTCATGGCGACACAATCATATATCTCATGTTAACCAAAGGGAAAGTTACAGTCATAATAATATAGCTTATGATTTATCAGCATCGAGGCAATTCAAGAACAATGCAATGAAAGTAAAGTTTACAGAACGCGTACCACGCAAAAGGGGTACACTAAGTTATCAAATATTTGTTGAAATTATCAGTCGAACTCCATCTTCGTCGAGGCGGGAACAACGTGTGAATTTTAGCTGGGTCAGCACGCGGTAAAATGAGCCGTAAAGAGTAATGCAAAGGGTGAAAGTTTATCGGCGACGCCTCGCAAAAAATAAAATCTCCATGGACACCATTAGCAGAGAAGGGACATGTTCCATACAAAGCCATATATCAATTATGACAGCAGGTTTTGCAATTATAGTCGGGAATGGCGACAGAAGGGTGATAAAATGATCGAGGGCTACGTGCCTCCAAGGTATTATCTGTGTGAAATTAAGTGATGCACCATGACAGTCAGAGACACAACAATGACTGATTTTGCTCATGACAATACTATCATGTCGATGAAAGATATCATGTGCAACGGGGTAAACTTTTGAAGAATGTTTTATAAGGTCAAAATAATTTCAGACACGGAATTTTAAAAGCCACATAGAGTATAGCGCCAGAAGAAGTCACAAAGAGGGTGATCGAAACACACGTACGGCAACGTTCATAGCAACCACTGGCAGTATTTTAATGATGCGCAGACTGAAAATATTGCAGTTATCGTGAACTAGGCCCCAAGAAAGAACCTCTAGTAATGAATTCCTTTTATTTATTTCGCTCGTCCCCCTTAAACTCGTCAAAGTTCAAATTTTCTAAGGTATCGGTTCAGAGAACACTGAAGCGCCACCGACGACCGAATGTGTCCGTGTCTTTGGTGGCGCCATGAGGAGCAACTCATGGCGTTGAAGAGTGCGTGTCGAGAGTCGCTAGTGTCAGAGTTTCGCTTTTCAACAGCCCTCGACCTATCATCAAAAATATTGAATGATGGAACGTAGATTCTGCCAGAAGTAAAAGATTGTTTCTTGACACAAATTACTTGAGGAAATTTGGATTCAAAATGTATTTCGAAATTACAAGCAGGCTATGGATATCGGCTAACATTCATAAATATCGGTTACATTTTGTAAACTTAAAGATATAATTATTTACTGTGTAAAGTCTTACTTAAATTATATTATATAAACGTTAAACACAAAACGGGAATTTTTTTAAGTGTGAGATCGGAACGATCACGTTGGCAAGACCAGATTCCGTAGACTTGGTTCAAGTCTGTGATTTGTGAACGTGTGAATGGGGTGAAATCGATGATTTGTGTCCTGTTTTCATGATAATATGAAACGTGTGAGTGGGGTGAAAGCGATGAGTGGGGTGAAAGCGATGAGTGAGGTGAACGCGATACAGGAGAGTTTCACCCGAATCCGGCAGAAATGAATTCACTACTGACTCAAAGGTAACGCGTTTGATCGCTAGGGCTGCCAAATTTGCAAATGATTTTATTTTAGTTTTTTCATTCACCAACTTGAACCAAGTTTATAGATTCCAATGTGTAACAAATTTTATTGTGATAATTGTATGCATGTATTGACTGGCCTTGAGGGTAACAGCATACGTTTAGTGTTCCCCAGGATCCGTTAGTCGTCCCCCAAAAAGTATTTGTTTCACGAGGCCTTAAGCAGAGAAAAAACAGATTCTTAATGACTCTTATACTGAGTTTGGAAGGGAAAGAAATTATGCTTTTGCGCATGCCCGAATATGGTCCGTCATGTGATTTGTGACATACCTTACTGATCGCTGTGCCTCGTCTCAGTTTGCAGATTACAGATTCTGTTTTACTTTCCCAGATTGGTATTTTATAATCGTCAATGAGGCTATCATGAGCCCAATGTAATTCATTCATAAGTTTGGTTGATTCCGTTGCAGTGCCAGCGTGAGTGTGCCACTTTCAACTCCGGGTGTGTCGCGATCAAAATTTGTAACAACTTAGCTCGGTTATTGAACCAATTTTTGTAGAGCTGGAAACGCAGTCGATCGCTTTTAATCGCTTACTACTGGTTATGAGTTCGAATCTGACAAAAAAGTGAAGTTTGTTGTTTGTTGTTTTTTAGAATAAGCGCATACCAGGTAGCATACAGTTATCCAAACTCATAATCGATGGCATAACAGTTTAAAGGCTGTTAGGCGAAAACTGGTCATTGGTGCCTGTAGCGGGTTTAGGTTTCAGTCCTTTTGATGAAGAGCGCCATCGTCAAGTGTGACTGGCAAACAAAGTCCTGCCGTGTATTTCCCTCTGCCAGGATGAAATCCATTGCCATCATTCTACAGTGACTGTATATCAACCCTTTCGTTTTCAGAAAGACGAAAGGCATAGAAAGACACTCAAAGGTGTCGCATGTCATCTACAACTCCGTTACGAGATGCCAAATGTAAAAAAATTAATTTACACAATCACGCTTATTTCAGAGATAGAACAGATGGAAAATGTGTGTAGAGAGGAATTTTCAATATATATATATATATATATATATATATATATATATATATATATATATATATATATATATATATATATATGTATATGTGTGTGTGTATGTATGTATATATATATATATATATATATATATATATATATATATATATATATATTATATATATATATATATATACATTGAAAATTCCTCCCTGTATATATTTTCCATCTGTTCTATCTCGTAAATAAGTATGATTGAGTAAATTGATTTTTTTTACATTTGGTGCCTCGTACTACGTAGTACTGCAGAATGTCTTTTATTTTGGGTTTCGTCACAGTTTTCAAAAAATGTTAGGGGGGATTTTACCTGTGCATCCAGGTCTACATGTATGTGTCATTAATGGCTACGCTGTGGCACAGGGTGCGGGTATGTGCCAACTGAATGGGCACACACGAGTCGATAAAATAGGAAATGTCCCTACGCTCAAGGAAGACCTTTTCATGCAATAGAATAACGATAAATGAACTGAAGATATTCTCTGGCTTCTGTTTCACTTCAGGTATTCGAAAAACGAATATTCTTGTCATTATATTCTGAGGTTTGTTATCATAAGACTTGTAGTTGAAGTCCTTCACCGTGGGCCTGATTTCCAACAGAAAGCTCAAACAATGGGTCAAATTTTAGCTGGTTAGTTTGTCGGTCAGTTAGTCCGTCAGTCAATTACTCAGTCACTCATGTTGTCCCTTCGTCTGTCGGTCAGTCAGTAATAGTAGGTTAGTTCGTTAGTTGGTAGTTAGTTACGTGGCAAGCTTAGGGACTGGTCAGTTTCTTCAGCCTGGGGGAGCCGGTGGATTCATGGGGGGGTCACCCTGTTTTTGACTTTGGTGATAGGGGGGGTCACCATGTTTTTGAAATGCCCAATAGGGGGGGTCAGTGTGTTTTTGAATTTTGACACAGGCTCATCATTGCCTAAAATGCTAGTGTCAGCCACAAAATTCATCATTCAGTTGTATTTTTCGGCGCGCCCTTCGGGCGCGTAACTTTAATAATCAGTCGTATTTTTCAGCATGCCCAACTTTAACATATCAAGCATACATACATCAGAGATATCTGTATGTTCAATATTTTTCAGCGTGCTCTTCAAGCTCATTACTTTAATATATCATACATCTTTCAGCATGCCCTTCAGGTGCATGACTTTAATATACAAGGCATATATATCAGAGATATCAGGATGTTTCATAGTTTTTGGCGCGCCCTTCCGGCGCCATACTTTCAGAGATATCTTGATGTTTGCTAAGTGAAAGTGTACCATTATGAAATCTGCATTTCATATGAAAAGGATGACAAATTCCTGATACTTTTCTGTTCTCTCTGTGAGAATTCAGTATGAGAAAGCAACATGCACAAATATTTCACAATATATATTTGATACAGTGACTTATTTTAGAGATAGAAAAATGACAAGATATCTTTCCTTCTCATTGATGCAATTATTTTCCTTTGTTTCATAGGTTTTCTGTAGAAAGATGCTTTTTTATGAACAGAATAACAGTTAAAAAAGGCAGTTTTTGTAATTATTAGCTGTGCTTTTATGGTTTCAATGTTACACAAGAAAAGGTCCTCTCAGACACTGTACACATCAGATTTGGCTAAAAAAGCTCTCTATGGCTCCTCAGTAGATTTATTTGGATGGTTGGCAAGTCTTAACACCCATCAAAGTTTTTGATTCACTGCTTTTTCCTCTTTGATATTAATGATTGACATCCATTTCTGTACAACAGTTTAGGACATCTGGTTAAGCAGAGAAAGTGTGAAATACATTCACAGCTCATTCAATATACAGCTCATTCAAAATGTACTGTATTTAAACTTTAAGATTGACACTTTGAAATTCCTATCTTACAACTGACATGTCAACAATTTCACTAAAACATAGAATGACTATTTAAAATATAAATATATGTAAAATGTAAAATATAATATATATATATATATATATATATATATATATATATATATATATATATATATAATTTATGTCCATCTTTTGTTTTACCTTTGTCGCGCCCGGGGGGGGGGGTCACCCTGTTTTAGAAATTTGGAATAGGGGGGGTCACCCTGTTTTCAAAATTTGGAATAGGGGGGGTCAGCCACTTTTTGACGTCGGCAAAAAATAATCCACCGCCCCCCCCCAGGCCGAAGAAACTGACCAGTCCCTTACATACAGTTATAGTTGGTAGGTTGGTTGGTTTGTAAGTGCTTCATTACTAACCATCAAGTACGCGTTCTGTGAGTTACTCATACAACAGAGAGCACACGGCCCAATCACGGAATGCACTACCCTGGCTTGAAGGCATTGGAAGAGTACAATGTCTCGAGTTGCTTGATTACACAACATCGGTATCGCAGATGGGAACTTCACACAGCATGCTCCAATCGTGAGCCTTTGTGTCCTTGCTACTGCATTATGACACACGCTGGTTTGAGAAACAGATGCGGTAGAATCGCTGTTTAATTGCTTTCAGATCGCACTTCTTGATCTGTTTTAGCTTCGAGTCGGTTTTATTCAAGCGAACATTTGAGGCAATCGTCAGTCTTTACTTGTTCGTTAATTTTAATGTTTGGTGTTTGAAATTTGTGGCATTTCTCATTTATGTTTAGTTTATTTTATGTATTGCATGTATTATTTCAAGGTCTGCTTTGATTTTGTATATTTTAATTGTCCGCCTGGATAGTAAGGCAATTTCCTAGTGCGTTATTTACATCAACTGCAATACAGTGAGTTGTAAATTGTGTATTGATGAACTCATATAATATGTAACAGTCATTTAGTATGGACAGAGCACAGCACGTATGCACATCATTTTACGAGTTTGCATAATTACTCGCCACCATTTTTCATTACATCGCTGAATACTGCATATAATTATTTTTTTCCCAATAACCTTAAGAGGAAATTTATTTTCTCCTTGATGCGAAAGAGGGTCATAGCGCCTCAGCTGTGAGTCTGCATATCGCCTTGATTCTGTGCTTCACAGATTAACCATTCAGCTTATCACAAATACCAAGGAAGGCTCAGCCTCACGACGACAACTGTTGCGTTGGAACTTGAAAAGGCAATGGCCCCTTTTCTGGTTCGACGGTTTAATACGTTTTGGCATCCTAAGCATTGGCGGTCACAGAATTATTTGTAAACCTCCTTCGAATTCATAAATCCCTTTCCCGCGCTGTTTTTTCAAGGTTTTGACTATACATTTAAGTTCGACGATCTTCATATACAATTTCTTGTGAAGGAAACACGTGATAAAATGTTTTAATACTGGCTTTAGGGGAATGCGAACGACAGTCTTCCTGTTCAGAAGTCCGTTATTTAAAGCACGGAGTCACCTGTTTGTTTGCCTTTCTCTCCTGCAAAAAAATGATATATTAAAGGTCACCTAACTCAGTGCCAGTAAACCGTTGTTTTCGGGCAAACGTTTCCTTCCCCTCCTGTTACGCGCCTCGGGGACATATATTCTGACTATCAATGTTTTACAATATCCTTTTGGTCTACCACTTGTGGGGGTTCATGTTGAAATTCATAGAGTGGGTAAAGTATTCACCCTCTTGAATTTTTTAAAATCAAAAATTCAATTTTTCTCTATAGAGTTAACACGGGGATGGCGGGCATTTTGAATTTAGTACTAAATTTGGCAAAGCGTCCCCTCATTTTATTTTTCATTTCGAAGGGAATGGTTTTAAGTTTTCTTGAAGAATGTTTGAGCACAAGTTTAAAGGCATACAGTCACCTGTAATCTAAATATACCCATATATGGTCAAAGGGGCGTTCCTCGGTATTCAAAATGCCCCTGTGAGGGCGCTGTTTTTAAAAAATGGCCACCCGCTTAAAATCTGTGATTGGTTAGATTTTCTCTTTCCATGGTGACTGTGGTAAAATTGGAACAGGTGACAGTATACCTTTAAGTATTTCAATATTGAGGCCCGTACTACCTTAAATTGAAAAAAAAATCACTGAATCAAAATACGGTGTGAATGTCCTGAGACGGATATTCCTAGATAAATTTACAAATTATCACATAAGTGTATGGCGTTCTTGACCCAGAAAAAGTAAATCTTTTTTGCTTAATTGCTTGGTACAGTTCCCTTTCAATCCGTGACATAATCCGGCGACCAATTTTTTTCACTCTGAAATCAAAGAATGACAGTCCAAATATCGTGGCAAATTTCATTATTTCATCGGTGCATATGAGCATTTACATTGAAATTGGACTAAATTTCGCGTCCTTCAATATGTAACTTTGATAGTCACTGAACATACGAGTACCCCTGAACCTGACAAGATTAAGACATGTCTTGATGTCATGGTACGGAATTCAAACTCCTGTGTACGTGAAGAGAAACCACGCAAAGACAACAGTTTAGCTTGAACACAATGGCCTAACTGAGTACGGGAAAGATGCGCTATATACTAAGGCTGCGTTCACAAAATACAGTGAGGGGGCTGGAGTAATTCAGGGGGTTCGAAAATTTTGAGGCAATAGAGGGGGACTTGAAAGTTTTGCTCTGCAATTTTGAAATTTTTTTGGTTCCTTTTTATTTTTTACGATTCAAAGGTTTGATGGGTAATTCAATGAAAATTTAATAACACTTTAATGTCATTCAATTGTTCTAATATTATTAATAATTAATCAAGAACCATTTTGTCACATTTCATTACTTTTGTCTCGAAAAAATCTAAAAATGTATACGTATGAATTGTCGTGAAAAAAACAAACAAGTCCTGGTAAAGGGGCACAAGCTACAACTGTTGATAATTTTTTTTTCAATATTTCTATGCAATATATCAAATACAGTTTCTTGCTGTCTCCCTACAGCATGCTGAAACACACAATGGGCAAAAGCCTGCATATATGAATATTGGGTGATAACTGATTTAGAGTCCAGACTGAAAGTCATTTGTCAAAGGAACAAATGCGGGGTACATATTCATCTCTGTCACTGCATACCGGCAGTGACAGAGATAGCTCTGACTATGAAGTAGCTGAACAAGAGTTCGGGTCATGTGACGCTCATGACAGTGAAACAGACTTGTAGTATACAAGAGCAGGCGAGAAAGCAACACATGGAATACCAGGAGACTTGAAAGTTATCAGAGATTTTTGAATTCTGGCATATGAGAATAATCAAATATTGAAGAAAAAAAAGATGGGGTCACCTCACCATGCTTGATTTTCTAAATTTTCACATTCTTATTGTAAAATAACACAAGGCAAAACTTTGTACAGTAAAGACTCTAAATGAAAAAAAATGTGTGACTAAATGTAATTATCGGAATTTTACCAAATTTGCCATTATTATACCCAAATTTCAGAGATGAAAACGTTTATTTGAAGGAATGGTTCAACTTTATCGTGAGTTTTGTAAAACTTTTATAAATAGCAGCTAATGTGGCCAGGAATTCACAATTTGCATACTCTCTCATGATCGTCATATTGTGCGGTCTTCAGCGGGTACCATCGACCTGGCCAGAGTTGGATTGACTCAAGTCAGCTTTCACTGATAAATCAAACAAGTCCACTGATGATTTTTAAAATGGATCAACTTAAGAACGTGCCTCAGAAACATAGCTTTACAAACTGCTAATAAGAGGGAGTGTTGAACATCTGCGAGCAAAACTTCCCAATACATTTTTTTTTTTTCTTTGCGTGCATACCTAATAAATATGTGGGTATATGAGAATTTGGGAGACTTGAAAAATTTTGATCATATAGAAGGGGAAACTTGAAGATTTTTAGGGTATTGTGGGGGATCCGAAAAAAATAAGATTTCACTCGCGATTCCTCCAGGCTCCCCCCCCCCGTTATTTATGAATGCAGCCTTATGGCTGTACAAAGGTGGACCGTGTAAGCACCCGAGAGAGTTCGCTCAGAATGTCTGGGAAGTACAAGCATAATGGTCGTCAGGGGACAGTCTCAATGCGATGTAGTTCTCGGCAACATCACATTTCAGTCAAGGGTGATCAAGGATAACATTTAAATGGTTTTGGTACAATAAAATCGTGTTTGCATCTTTTGTCATCCTAAAACAGATGTCAAGTCGTCTTCAGTCAGTTCAGGCTGCTCGGTGCGGTCCTTCAACTTAACATGTCAGTGAGGCCATCCCTATCAAGAGATTTAGTACAGAAACGACGATCCAGCCATCGCCTACACTATCAATGGAAAATCAGCTATTACTTCGCCCTCTACATTCGTATTGATTATTTGAGGTGACATCTTGTTCTGGCCAATCAACTAAATGATAAAACCTCTGGTTTTCAACTCTAAATGATGAAGGCGGGATGCGCCCAAGCTAGATGTCTAAACTTTCAACATCTTGCAATTCTGCGCATTTCCACAGTTTTTTGGACTCGTTTTTGAAAAGTGAAGGGCAAAATAGATTTTAACCGTTGGCTTTCTGTCAATTTCCTGAACCCCCCTCCCGCAATTTTTGTAAAAATCAAAGCGACCTACTGACTTAATACAGAGCATTCTATACATGCAGAAAATGAGCAGGCAACAGATCAGCAAATGCAATGATCGGCACTGTAAACACTACGTTGGGTTTTGGCCATGTTAAATTTGGATCGATTTGATCTTGGTACCAGGGCAGTTCTGTTCGCCTTGGTTGAGCCAAGTCGACATTGGGGCCGAAGTTTCAAGACCACGAGTATCTTACTCTGCGAAAGTTTAAGGATAGTATTTCGGACATTACATTAAGGGGTCAAAAAAAAACTCACTGGCAAAAGTCACCATTTGAGTAATTGTATCAACTGTGTTGAGTTCCCATCACGCACCTACGCACTACTTGCTAAACCCTGTCGTTCTGCTTGGAAAGAATTTCTCGTTCACAAATGTGAAAACTATGTTAGAAAGATATGTGTTGTTATGAGGATGTATCAGCCATACACGGGTACTGACGAGCTCAGGTTTCTATGACAAATAAAGTTATCCTCACACATCGAAGTCTCAGAGGCATACTTGACACTTTAATGACAACTAACGAAGCTCCCCTAATCCAACGGAAAAATACAAGACCTAATGAAAAATTAATTAAAACTGGCGACAAGTAGTTTAAGAAGGCTTGCAAAATGATGCAATTATATCTGTATTGGAAATGAAGGTAACTTCCTGTCGAATAAGAAATCGAGTAAACACAATAGACCCTGTTTATAGCAGGAAATAAAGCAACTCATTTTATACTCCATAGAATATGATGAATTATAGGGTGGCTGTTAATGACGCAGATACATTTGCGGTTGCAAATTGAATGTAATATAAATCAAATTATTGATGCAGTTGGTACTTTGTTTTCATAAACCGCCCAGACTCAAGCGAGGTCAACAATTTTGAAGAGGGCTAAGAAGAGGAGACTTGCCTGAGGGGCTGGTTGTAATGGAATACCCATGATGAGAAACCCTCCCCTGGGAAATGTTAGAAGTATATCGAAATCTTAATCAGACAAGCATTTTTCATCCAAAGTTCTTCAAGCCACTTAATATCACTTCAGTAATTTGTAATTTCGAAAATTTCATCATACAAGTCCCTTCGGACAAATATCTCAAAAGATTCATCAGAAATGAGGAATGGGTATGTGCTTGAACAATTACAAAGGCTGCGTCACACGCTGGTACGATCTTGCAACGTTTTACTCACTGAATTTCACAATATGGCGATACAGCACTGTTAGTGTGTCTCAATTGATCTGATATATTTGTGATCGATGATCGATGTGATTGGTGATGGGCGTATCAACGTAAGCTGCCTGTCTTCCAATGGACACGTGTAGCCACCCTGACACTGGTAGCTTATAGGGATGTGATAATAGTATACATAACTGACGTTTTGGTGTTTTTTCCTATTTACTTGTGCTGAGTTTTGTTTTGTTTGGTTTGGTTTTTGGGGTGTATGTTAAAAAGTTAAATACTTTCTTGAAACTAATACTCAAATAATATTTGTACAAGACAACGAGAGTGTGTGTCGAGTATCGTCTCACTGTCCAAGTACTGCACATTAAAGTCTTCATTTTGATAGATTGGCCATTGGCTAATTAGCATACAATTCTGGTAGGATGCGGAAGTTGCGTCATCGTTTTCTTACTAAGTTCTATCTGTTGGCAGGATCTGAGGTAAGGTATGATTTCTAGGCGATTATGCCTGTATATCTCAAGACGTAAATCGATATACATTGCTTCCAAAATAACAAAATAATATGTGTCAGAATCTTCAAACACGGCGATTTTCTTTCTTTCAAGGGATGGTAACAGTAAGTTAACCTTTGACATTAATTTTCTTGCTTTTGTCCCATTAAATTTGAATTTTGTATCCTGAAATACACATTACTGCCCTGGTGAACATAATGGATTGTGCACTATGTGCGACATTATTGTTGAAAAATGAATTCTCAATGTCGTGACTTGTCAATTCAAATATTAACAATAATATCTCACAGGACAGCTCACACGTAAAGGATATAATTTGACAAGTTGTGATTTTGAGAGTAGATCAAGAAACTACAGTTTAGGATAGAACCCGAAAGAAATGGAAGATGTATCAACAGTTTCAGTGCTAATGTTTCAAGCCTTGTACTTTATTTTTTAAACGTTATATTTGAGGAGGAACCGTGGAGACTTACATGGAAAGAGTACACTATGTATGTGTGGAGCGATCTTCAAAATTCACCTTCCGCCCTGCAGTTATCAAGAGATAGTATCGTAATTGTTGATACGGGAGACTAGTCATTTTACCCAGTGGGACGGGTTGGGTTTTCCTACTAGACCAAGTTTTTTTGGAAATGAGTCTCCCTCCCCCCCCCCCAAAAAAAAAAAATCAGCCTTCCTGCAAAGTGACCTCCCCATCTGTGGCAACATTTCACAAGATGACCCCTCAAACGCATGCATTGGATACCAAATCAGACAGTTCCAGTAAACGGGTAAAATATCCCTGCTATAGTTGACTACGTGGATATCATCATTCAATCAGATTCGTCGTAAAACTGTTGATATGAATGTCCTGCACACCAACTATTTCTTGTTAAATGGAAAAGGTTTTGATTATCTATATTTTTGCAATCGTGGTCATGCAATGCTGCTCAAAAGACGATGAATGAGAGGAGACCGTGTTCAGCAATGGTTACTCTTCATAATTAGATTCACTGCTACTTTCAGTTGTGCCACTAGCCTTTGTGAACACGTGACTCAATTTTTAAGCCGAGTCCTACATAATGTATGCATTACTTAAAGGTGATTTAAACGTGAGCAACGCTTTCGTTAAACAATGATAATTACTGTGTGATTTTTTGCTTAGAAAATTATCCCCGCTCTTAGTGCATCTTATATTGGCACATCATTGCACCGTTTCATTAAATCTTGTAATAGATAGCACAAGTTTTAATTAAGCCCATATTAAACCTCATATATTTACATCTTAATAGGGTTCTTGGGCAAGATGTACTCAAACATTTTATTGTGTGAACGAATATATTTCGAATTCAGCGCAAACTAGGATTTATTGGATGTCACCTTTGACTGACACCGAGGAGGGAGCGCGTGTGCAAGGATGCTCGGAGCAACAATTTTACATAATTTCGGTACCGTTTGAATGAACTTAACATCGCTCTCGGTTTGCAACTGGCAAAGTTGCAAAATATTTCCTTTTTTAATGAGAATGGTGTTGATTATTTGTTTTCAACTTTGGGTGAAGGCCAGATGCTTAGAAAGTGATCCAGGGCATTTTTTAGCCTCTCCTTTGAGCATAAAAATTTAGTTAGACGTGTACACTGAAAACAGACAGATAACCGTTCTTGACAGATTACATGCAGTTGAGGCAAAAACAAAACAATGGTGATGACGGCTTGCCCAAACCAAACGTTAAACGGCATGTCATGCATGACACATCGGTTACGGTTCCCGTTGTTTGTTTTCAGTCAGGTATAATTACTGATGCACGTTGTTTTTGAACAAAAGACTTCTTGTGGCTTCCATGGTCTTTACACAGAAAAATAATCATGGGTTTAGTAATATGCACTGAATTTTTAAAAAACCTGGCTTTTGCAGAATTTTGCCACTCTATATGAGTGGACCACTGAGTTCCATTGAACGAATGCTTTATTGTTGACTCATTTTATATATATGTAAATAAAGAGTTATGTTCTACGTTTTTATAGTGGTGGAATATCATCCCTTATGACAATTACAGTTGGTTTGTTGTATTTCATAATCTTTAACTTGCGTGATATTTCGGGAATATCTTCGCTTATCGAGTCCCTTGACGGTCTTTGGCAAAAGCCCTTTGATGTAACCTAACGGAGCAGGGATTTAAGCTAAGGACGATGTTAATTTTCTCGGTGCAGACAATTCTGCGTACTGACTTAAATAAATAAGTGGACATTTTTTTTCCAGTGATTAAAATGAATGTCTTTCTTCATACTCTGTTATAGCGGATATCCTTCATAGAAGTGCTTAAAATAATCAAGTAATGCTTTCCTTGCGTAGCTCTGGTCGATATTGAAGACGCTGGAGTCAAATTGTGTATTGTAAAATGCATATAGTGTCTGACATGGACACATTTCTTTATTTATCAAACTCTTGATATCAAACTGACATCGACGGTGAAATGAGATGTAATGGAAATAATAAGTCGGAATGTCGGGGAATCAAGTATTTCAGGGTTCTTATAATAAATATTTATCATGCCGTTTTTTCATTTCAAACGCTCTGTGAAGCACTGGAATTCAAATAAGTAAGATAAATATAAATTGAAACTGATTACATATATAAATAGTATATCCATCCATTTGTGTTCTTTGGTGACTCGTAAACATCAATTTCTCGTGCAGTCGGGGTCGATTGAGCGGCCACTCGATACGACACATCTCTTTAGACACGTCTTAAAGTCATATGGAATTCCGTCTTGTCGCAGCCAAGTATAGGTAAAGTGACACCACGCACACTTGTTCATGCAGAGTTTGCAGCTGGGACTGCACCTGTAGTTTCTGATGTTGAAAGGTTCTTCTTCGGCAGGACCGCGCTTGGCTTGAACATCGTAGTAGCCGCGTTTGGCTTCTGGAATGTCGAGCGCTCTCTCAAAGGTTCCCAGGAAATCGCCGTCGCCGGCTTCGGCTTGGGCTTCGATTCCTGGGAGGGGTATAAGGACGGCAACTGCCAGGAGACAGAATCCGAGGCTGACTGCGATACTGGGCATCTGTAAAGTGACAGAAATTATGTGGTACTACATGTATTTTAAGTATCATAACGGTCACATGATGAGATATAGTTTGGCTGTTTTGGTGCGCGAAAAGTTTCAACACTTCTTTCTATGCTGCGAAATTTGAGTGATACTCTCTCATTGTGTGATTGTTTTTCAAACTGATGATCAAACATCCCATGTTTGACATCACTGATAATCTAATTTATCACATCGCCATTGGCGCATCAATTTGTTTCGCTTCCGTGGGCACAGGTAACATAGTGGCGGACAATCAGTCAAATGGTAGCCAAATAGATATTTATAAAATAACATACTGTATACTTCTATAATTACCTCAAACGATATTTTCTTGAATTCCATAAACTGACTGTAAACTTCCAACTCTTATGTCGATTTAATTGATAAAATTACACCTGAAAAATGAAGTAAAGACATGATTAGCTTTCAATAAGATTAATTAAGCTGGTGTGTTTAATCAACAGTTCGTGTGATACATAATGACTTGGTCGTAATTCGAACTTGTAGTATTTCACGCTGGTAATTGAGGCCAGCAAGCTCTTATGTGATTTCATTTGTGTGGGCGCGAGTGTTGTGTTTGTGGGTACGAATGGCAAAGCAGTTGCGGTACTCTGTTAACCACGGTCCCTCCAACTACAGACAGTGGTTGGAAGCGGACCGTCTGTTTACACCTCAAACTCGAGATGCATACTCACAAAACCACCAAAGGAAATACCGTATGAGGGAGATTAGCTACAGACACACCGCTAACTTTAAAGGAAAAACGGCGCCGTAAACAAATTTTAGATGGTTACTAAATGTGTTTCAGTATATAAAATGAACCTAACTCTACAATGTCTTGGAAATTTTAAAGATTTTATGTTAAACTTGAAAAACTTTTAGTCACGAAGACATCGCGCATTTCATGGGCATTTCCACCTAAATGTCAGTGAATGGGAAATTTCGAATACTCATGACATCTTTAAAAATAGCGCATGACAAGATTGTAGACATCTCTCCCTCTGTTGTTTACAGGCAGACAGAACATACAAAACAAAGTTTACAGCCGGATAGGACATACAAGACAAAGTTACAGCCGGACACGACATACAAGACAAAGGCATGTCACCGGGCTCAGTAATGGTGAACCAAGCGGCTGGAAGGTCGCTCGTTATAAATGCGTCTAGGGCTGTTGTTAGTGACTACTTCCTTTCCTGTGCCCGGAAACTATTAACATCTATAATATGCTCCATTTGTATTTGAAGCACCCGCACTACTGAAGTGCACGGTAGCATATACATTAGTCATGAGAATCATTAGTAGCAATGAGCTATATAGACGGCGCATGCTCACATCATTTGTTACCGTCTATCTATTTTCAGAGCTCATCTCGTGAGAGGATGAATGCAATTTGAATGAATTAGCAAGAGATATAGTTGTTATGTTTGTTCTGAATATCAACAAACTCAGTTTAGCTTCCATAGCTGCTGCTGAAAGCTTGTATTTGTTACTGGTGCAATCATAAGACAGGAACCTACCTATACAACATTCAAACACCAGTATTAATTTGCCACTTTAGACGTAGTTCAGTCAAAAGTAGGTATTTTGTATCACTAAAATACCGAAAGGGGTAAAATATAATAGCATTTTGTAAAGGAATTTTTTAAACAGATGATTGCTACATATCTTTATCGCGTTCTCGATAATGGTGACGTATGGGTCGTGTTATAATTTCGAGTTTTAAAAGGTTATTGCACTTCAATCAAACCCATAACTTCATGTCTACTCGGCAGGCGACCGTCAAAGACGGCAATCAAGTCCATCGAAAATTAACACATGGCTTCTAGCTTCAATCACAATGCATAAACAGTCTCTTTGCGATATTGCGTCACGGTTAGACAGACCGACAGACTGACAGGTATAGAGAGATAATAATACGGGTGAATTGACAGATATCAAGTAGATAGATAGACAGATAGACAGATAGATAGATAGATAGATAGATAGATAGATAGATAGATAGATAGATAGATAGATAGATAGATAGATAGATAGATAGATCGATCATTGGAGAGAGAGAGAGAGAGAGAGAGAGAGAGAGAGAGAGAGAGAGAGTAAAAGTAATTATACGTGTTCTCGTTTCGTTGTCTGAAGAGTTTCACGCTGTGACACGTTCATTAGAAAATTCATGTTTTCTGTCTTCGCCGTATACTGTTAGTCGCCGCAGTTAGTATTGAAGTGGCATACAGTGGTCGGTTCCATTGTCATGCGGGATCATAGGTGAAGTTCAACAGTAGCATTTGTTCTCGTGGCGGTATTATAACACTAGCCCCTTCATTTTGTTGAGTAAGATGTGGTTGTTTCTTTTGGCGTTAATTATGTTGACATTTTCTTTGAGGTACAGGTTGCGTCGCTTTATTCGATTGTGTGGCATTTCTCTAAAGACAATGGACCGATCAATGTTAAATGCCTGACCCTCCTGTTTTAAGTCCCAGATATCCTCTATAGAAAGGATATGTTGAGACATATTCTGCATAATTTACAAAGCGCAGAACAGGAAAATCGTAAGACCTGTATAACAATAGAAACGACCAATGCACAAAATCGCGTGCACGACTTGTCGTATGCAACTGATGAAAAAAGCAAACCAACAGGTGTCTGTTGATGCCTGATGATAGTATAACAGCGTGAAACAACATTACTTCTGTTATTTTACTGTAACTGATCACTATAAATCTCTCTGCAGGATTGCTTTGAGCACGGTATCACTCGCTACAGACGATCGCGACGTATGTACTTGAATGTAGTCTTTTCCTAGGGTCTATATGGTTTCACAAGCTCTCTCTCTCTCTCTCTCTCTCTCTCTCTCTCTTCTCTCTCTCTCTCTCTCTCTCTCTCTCTCTCTCTCTCTCTCTCTCTCTCTCTCTCTCTCTCTCATCCATATCCCAAGTTCGTGAAGTTTCTGTTGACAGAAGCTGACCGTACATACAGAGCCAAACCTTCCCTAGCATATCGGCGTGGTCTGCTACAAGCGCTTTTTCGGACAGTATAGCTTAGACCTTGTCACTTATTAGATTGCACGATTACATTATCTAATGGCTGACTATTGCAAAGACCTTCAGAGATTCGGGGTAATTTTAAGTCTTGACAAGCGATCTCCTGTCACAAGTCTCAGACTTGTTTAGAAGAAAATGCATGATTTCTGTACAATATATGACTTTTTTGTCTGAAAAACAGCAGATGACAAAGAAATGCGATTCAATATGTGAAGCTCGG
The DNA here is from genome assembly GCF_041260155.1 of Ptychodera flava. Lineage (NCBI taxonomy): Eukaryota > Metazoa > Hemichordata > Enteropneusta > Ptychoderidae > Ptychodera > Ptychodera flava. Next base: position 17,221,039 of record NC_091941.1, read on the forward strand.
CGGTACTAAAGAGCCCTATTGTCTTCGTACCAGGTATATGCATATGATATTCAATGCACGCATATTAGGCTCGTATTAAAGGAAACCAATAGGCAGAAATGTATGTGAACATACACACAATAAGAGTCGTCTTTTTCCCTTCCCTCCTGGTCAGCACTAAAAGCCAACGTTCGGGTGCAAAAAAAAAAAAACCATAGAAAGCAGCATCATTTTCTGCGGTATTCGCGTTAAATCTGCCCTGAGAGTAACATTGAAAAGAAAGCTATAAAACGGCTCGTGAATGACGCGAGGAGGAACGTCACTATATCGGACTGTTGAATTCGATGTAGGTATACTCACGCTTATGTAAAGTTTCCTTCCCGGGGCTAGTTGTCGTCTTTCGATAAACCGTTTATGATGACCTAGTGGAATTGGACGGTATATGAGGTTGTGTGCACGCTCCTGGCCTATCGAATGTATGTCGATGTTTCTGCACTGGTGCCCGGTATTTGAAGGCGCTGACTTTATAAAGCCCACCCACTCCCGTGGGTCAGGTATAGTATGGACTACTCAATTAACACTGAACAAAGGAGCGTTACGCATATATAATCGCAATAATTAAAACTCATAGAAATCATGCAGCGACTCGGATTCGGCACACCTCCGAGTAACGGCCAATTACGGAGAAGATAAAATGCGTAATTAGGTGGATCTAAACAAAAGCGTCGCAGTCAACATCTTTATTGAATCGCTGACTCAGAAGATGGGCATGTCTCAAAGGACGGTGAATTATAATTCCTCTGACTTGAAATGGATATTGCCGTCGTTTATTAAGAGTACACTCTGACAACGCCAATTTTTCCGTAAACCAACAAAGCCCAGATATAGCACAGCATGCCGTAGACTCGAACTCAAGGTTCCTTAAAGAACGGCGGTAAATTAAATTAAGTCAAATGTTTTCGGAAGATAAACGATCAGAAATGGCGTGAAATATGAGGTTTAACCTTAGTTTTCCAAGTAGGGGGAATAGCAAACTGGCCGTGGAATATATGAGAATCATCGCCCTACACTCAACGTCACGCGCGACACAACGTCATCGTCTGTACAATTTCGGCCCAAGGGTGTAAAACGTTCCTAAGTTTAACCAACTGCACACAAATGCTTCGACGCTTACGAAATACATGCATATGCGCACATGGCACGCAGTCGCGCGGGAGTACACGCCTTTTTTCTGTGGGAGTTTGGCAAGTAGGTGACAAGGTGTTTTCGTCTGCAATTCGGCGGAAAAAATGACGTCAATGGTATCGTTACCGCGGTCATCGACATATCTTCTCAGACGGACCGTTGAATTAGAAAGCGTAACGCTTGACAAATCAGGGCTATCTGAAGAAGGAACGCTACAGTCAATGAATCGTATAGACGATGTTCTTTCTGTCATCTAGGGCTAATGTTTGCGCATTTGATCGACGCTTTTGAACACTGCTTTTCAGAGTCAGGTTTTTGCCATTAGAGAGAAACGCGTTGTACATTTACAAAGCAAGGTTCTAGTGGAGAGGACATCGTGCACAACGTTGCCTCACTCACTTTTGTACTTCTTATGAATGTTTAGATATCGGATTTTTGCCTTTGAAACACCATTTTTTAAATCAAGAAGTATTTAAACATTATATAGTTTGGGTTTTTTTTCCTATTTTAGTCGAGGAGTATGAATTTGGAAAACCTTAGCCGGCAAATAATGACAGCAACGTCATTCTTCGAGCAGGTTTTATCATTTCATTGGTATTCCAGATAGGTGTTGCATATCTTTGTCATCACCGTGAGCACGGTTCAACCACAACTGGATCTTGACAGAATGGCTCAACAATGACACAGCACTGTAAAATTCAAAGGAACCCGTGGTCCCCATCGTTCGTGATTTGTATGTAGATGCCGAAGATAGGGGACCCAGGCAGAGAGAATAGAGCTTTAATGTGAAAAGCGTTCTTCAAAAGTTGCAGAAGTGTCTGAATCCGGAGTTTTTGTCTAAAAGTTGAACTCCGCTGCACGATTCTTGAACTAATTTGCATATTTATCTACGTCTCTAACCGCAGTACGGTTATTTTCTGTGAATTTTATTCCCAGAATGTTATTTGATTTTCAACGTGCTTCCTTTGATGTTAAAACTCGTCTACACGTTGGTAGAAACTGTATAGTGAATAGGCGACCACATTTACCGCTTGAAATTAGTGAACACAATTCAGTGTCGATAACAGACCTTGCAAACGTAGAGGCAGTCTTAGTTCCCATGGTAGGGATAATTGCATGCAGTTTCCTCTCCATATCAAGGAAATTCCAATTGGCATGATGATGAGATAAATTGTTGAAAATCGATTTTCATAAATTATGGACAGCAGGTTTTTTGGGTTTTTTTGGTTGTTATTTTTTGGAGTTTTTTTCAATGTAGATTTGCTGTGTCCTTGCATTTTCAATTTTAAGGCCGAAAAAAATGATTTGTTCCTGGTCATCGTACGCATCACTTCAAAGTATGCGCGTCAACTCTTTTTTCCTGTTTTTCATTAAAAATAATTAAAAACTAGCGCCGCCGCATTATTTTTGCCACACTGTGACATGTCAATGACAAGAAACAAACCTATTATATTTTTTGGCCTAATCGGCTGGTCGATGGTCCCTCGAAGTCTGTCAATATTTTGCTGTGCTTTGTTGCAGCATGCTCCATGCGGAGGGATCATTGTCGTAACGAACGATTTACACTTTCGAAAGCGTACTTCCGCTTCAATTAGATTTTCACACCAAGTCAAAACATTGCGATTTGAAGATTTTGTGCAAAAGGTATCAACTGACCACACCAGTGTACTACTCACCACTACTGAGACCAAATACCGACAGACAGACAGACAGACAGACAGACAGACAGACAGACAGACAGAAATGTAGACTGACACATAGATAGATAGATAGATAGATAGATAGATAGATAGATAGATAGATAGATAGATAGATAGATAGATAGATAGATAGATAGATAGATAGATAGATAGATAGACAGACAGATAGATAGATAGATAGACGGACGGACGGACAAACGGACGGCCCGACGGAAAGACAGTACTTAATTGTAAGCTAACCAGATTGGAAGTGCTTCATCTAAACAACTCACAGAGACAGATCGATATATAGACAAGATAAAAAGTTGATGGACAGAAAGATAGATGAATAGACATATAGATAAATGCAGAGTTACATAGATTAATTGATTGATTGTTTGATTGATTGATTGATTGGGGTTGAGATAGACCATAGACTATTGTCTATGGATAGACCAAGCAGACAGATATATAGACAGGCGAACTGATAAATATGCAAATAAGACAATTGGCGGGAACCTGTTACTAGGAGTGACCAAATCCTTGAGGAAAGCAGTCCGTTATTTGTTTACTGCTAAAATACATGTTCCACTGCACATTAAATATTGGAGTGAATTGAAAGTCAAACACTACAGGATTATAGTGGTTTAAAACTACGAAAACTACAAATTGGTGCGACTTTTTGCCATATGCATGTATTCATTAGATCTCTAACATACTCACCTATCCCTCCGGGTGCCTGTACAGCGACTCAATTTACAGAGGAATACTATCAGATCATTCACACTCAGCGCTTGTCAACTGTGGTTATGTCATATCCGATAATGGGCTTTTAACGGGATGAATTTATCAAGGGTCCGTGTGGATCTTGACGCTTCACTGGGAGTAGAAAAATTGAAATTTAGCTACTACTCATCAAAACCTAAGAAAGCAGTTTGACTCTTACGACCGGCTTCATCCATGCATCATTTACAACCTTTTTCTATTCTTTTTTATTCCGATTGACAATCGACGGTCTTTTACGACCCATAACACAAATTATTCGACTTTTTCGTGAAATGACATATCGCGGCGTTTTAAATGATCCCATAAAACTCTTACAATTTGATTATCTTGAACGTGATTACATGATTTTGCTATGGGTAAAGTGGCGAACGTGCATTCATAAATTTTCTTGATCGTGACACTCTACTTAAAAGTGCGTGCGCATCAAAAATGTAATCACAATTTGACATTCATTAGTTTAGTGATTTGGTTCGGTCATCTCGGGCAAAACCGATTTTTAGATGTCGAAACGTGCAACGGGACACTCTGGCTGGCACGCCACACAATCGAATGTCATTAGGAATGTCATCACTCTTGCGATGGGTCACGTAACTGGGGCAGATGTGTCATTAGCCTTGCAAAGGGTGATGGAACTGGGGCAGATTTGTCATTGTTTATAAGCGAGAAAAAACAAATCGTGACAACTATGCCCTGATTGTGCAGTCTTTAAATGTTGCCGGCCTGTTATGGTCATTTTCCACAGCTGCATAGCTATGACGCAAGAGGGGGTGACATAATCCCTAATAACCCATTCTTAAACGGAATGTGGGCTGCCAGAGTTGCTCTTGTTCCGAGCTGGGCGGTGGTCATGTGTGCACACGGTAACACCGGGCTACCACAAAATATGTACGGCGATTGATTGCAAAGGATATATGCACATTAAAACACGCCAAAACGGTCCGGTAATGAACTTCGATAGAGCATAGACCACCTTCCGGTTGCTGTGATTTGTCTGTTTCAATCACGTCATCTCCTTCCTTTCTCACGTAAACGGAGGTAGTGGTGACGATGAGTCGAAGAGTAGTACCAGTCTATAAGCTACAGAAGATCCAGAACCATACCTTGGCGACATACTTCTAAGAGTCGCAAACTCTAGAACTACGTTTCTTCAATGCGAAACAGTTCGAATGGACTCGATTTGAAACTTAGTGGGGGAGGTCTGAGGTCTCACAGTCTCTTAATAAAGTTTTAAAAACCGCAATCAATTCATCCTTTTGGGTAGAATGCGCCTCCGGGACATATGCTCGGACTGTCAAACTTTTCCAATATTTTTGTGGTCTACCAAATTTAGGGGCTCATATGGAAACTCATGGACTAAGTTAAAGTTTTCACAGGATTATTTAGTGAAAATCGAATACTCTATGTTTCACCAGGAAGGTGCGGGAATTCTAAGTGTAGGTAAATACTTAATAGTTCGTTTCTACGTATACAGCGCCATATTTTACTGGGCGACTCCCGATTTTTATTCTTGATTTCCGTAAGGAACAGTTTACAGTTTCCTTACAAAACGTTTATTTTCGAAGCGCCTACTACCTTAACCCTTTGAGTGCTATATTTTTCCCACCAAAATTTTAGTACATTTTTAATCAATTTGTATGAATTTTTGTGTTATTTCTTAATAATTTTGGATCATACTGACGTCACTCTTTATGGGCTACAGTTTTTGATCAAAATATTTGGAAAAATATAAAAAAATTGTCTGAATCTGCAAAAAAATTGGCTGGATCATATTTGTTTTAAAAAGAGACTCTGGTTGACATTGGCATTCAAAAGTTTAACGTTAACACGGCAGCGATATGTTACTTCAAATACATGTATTTCACTCCAATATCAAACCTCAACAAATTTGAGATAAGGTAATGTAACCCTATTCCAAGCCCTCTCATATTCATCCTTGACTCGAAAGAGAACGCAGTTTCATCGACCAAGACATTCGTAAAAGTGTTAAACGTCTACCACGATGCTTATACTTTAACCATGATAAAAAAGGTCTAGCACACGCTGAAGCAAACAATATTAACATTTATCGTAGTTTTTATTGCGAGTTAGTGTAGGTGTGCGGTACTAAAGACCCTGTCCGTCGAAAGTCTATGGCTATAAACTTACGCCTGGAAGGTTTGCTTGTATCCATAATCAATTTTTGTGCATAGCTCATGTAACCTCCACAAATGTAATAATCTCCACAAATGTAATATCAACCACAATTGTAATAAAATGCACCCATAAATGTAATATCGCCCATAAATGTAACAAAAATCAACCATAAATGTAATAAAAACACCAACCACAAATGTAATGAATAGCAACCATAAATGTAATAAAAAAATCACCCATAAATGTAGTACTTATCAACCATAAATGTAATAAATCCATTTTGTTGTTGCAATTGAGGAATTAGCACTTAAATATTTATCTATGTAATAAGGAAAGCAACTCAACACATTATTCATTTCTTAATTGTTTGCGTTTAGTGTGTTTTGTATATTTGAAAGTGTATTTTACGTTTCCCTGTTTTGTGTACAGAACTGATTGGCCATGGCTAGACACAGCTGTAATCTGAACGTCAGTGCAGTCTCTACTCCAGAGTGGGGAAGACTGTATAACACTACGATCCTTTAACGCCGTTTTTTCGAAAATTGCCGTACTTTCTTAATCGATCGCCTCAAATTTGTCTTCAGTGGATAAATTGTGTGGAATAATCGATAGATTGTCTGTATTCCTATGTTCTCCCACTTGAAGTTTGTTCCTTCACTTTTCACTAGGGATAACAGGATGTCTAATTTTGTTCTACTGTGTTCAAGGTAGTGTTCGTATTGTTTTTTACTAGATTGAAATATATGTTCTCGTCAACATGTTTTGTGTCGTAAGTTTCTGTTATAAGGTTTTATATTTCTCTGTTATTTGTTCTGAGTCATCTGTCATAAACTTTGTGTGGTATCACTGGTTGACGAGTTATTTTGACGCTTCCTTATTATATAATTATCAGTGTCTAGAACTGCTATTCCACTTCCATTATCCAACGGTTTGATCAGTACCTCGCAGTTTTCTGATAGCGTTCTCAAAGTATTCTATTCTGTGTTTCAGAAAGGAAACCTAGTTTCAGGAAAGTATGCAATAACATTACACAAGTCTTATTAAAGTTATTATTTACTCAGGGCATTGATAAACAAATGATCACATATGCAAGTTCAAGTTTATTACATTTATGGTTGAGTTTTATTACATTTATGGTTAATTTGTTTGTGGTTGCGGGTTGTTACATTAATGGTTGACTGTTTTATTACATTTGTGGTTGATATTACATTTGTGGAGATTATTACATTTATGGAGGTTACAGCTCATACTTCAAACGTGGGCTTCAAATATAGATGTATACGCGTGTGTACATCACATGAACAGTATTTATTTTTTTTTAATTTATTTATTTGTTTATTTATTTATTTATTTATTGCACTTTATTTTCCAGAGGACTTGAATCACAATTTAGCATTTTTTTTCCACTCAGGACGTAGCAACACAGCTCGGGCTCAGCGCCACAAAGCTTTAATTCACCCATGGAGAATCGAAAATGTTGGCCTATTTTCCTTTCCCGTTGAAAATGTCCTTTTGAGGATTGGGAGCGCAAATCACATCCGCACAATCTTTACTTTATTACTGGCCCACTACAACGTAAAAGGAAGTGGTTAATCACACACTATAGCGTTTACTCCCACAAAATAAATAGTACCGGGATTACTACTTTTATTTTCAGTCTTCGCACAGATGCTGTGAATGGGGCGGTCAAAAGACGAACTTCAAATTGTTAAGCAAAATTGTGTAAAGATTTTTACAGCAATGCTGATTTTGGGGAAAATCATCTGAAGCGTGAAGGTCGGGTAGTGAAAAGGTTTGCAACTTTACAGAGTGGTGTGTATGCATGCTGACGCGCAAAATCCCCCACCACCAAAAGTAATTTGCATCCTGACTTGCCCCTCCCGGGAGCTAAAGGCTCACTCAAGAGAAACTATCGTCGTTTCATTTTGTTGCATGATGCCCTGGGTTACGAAGATGATAATGATTTTGACGACGTTAGTGACGTCGGCGACTAAAGAGGTGACGATAGCGATGATGGTAACGAGAATTGTACGGAGTAATTTGTAAATGTCTTGGGTAACGGATTGACCTTCTGTCAGGCACGTGGTGATTGCTTCAACAAAAGGAGGTAGCTACTTCACTTGTCGACTGTAGGTTTCTCGCATGTGCCCGTGAAACTTTAATATTTCCATCAGTATGAAAATATAGATTTTTATGTTCGGCCGTTTATCCATATTCCGAATCATAAATGCTATCATGAAAAAATCTATGAATTTCAGATCGAAATCTCGTTACAATCAGTTAACGAGGCGGAGTTTGGACACGATTTTCTTTACGTTATGGTCGGTTATAAAAATAATTTACAGTCAAAGCTCCGCAATATGAGCCAAAGAAATTTACATAGCTATAGAAGGCCATGAATTTTCAGAATCAAAACCCCATACACAAGCGCTGACTTCCTGATACAGCACTTGTTTCCCCGAAGCGAGCAATTATGTCAAATATATAATTGCGACCGCAGGTCACCTGTAGGCGCGCGCGTGGGTTATTTATTGACGCCCGGCTCGACACAGCGGGGAAATTCTACAAATAATGTGATCTATTAGTTTCTCCTTCCCTTTCCTTGGGGGTTTTTGCCGAATACGATTTTCAAAAAAAATGTTGCCAGACGGCGAAAGTGATACAAGGTACACGCGTCCGGGGAACTACGGCATTCACCGCTGCTTTGAGTTCTCTTATCGTACATCAAGCCGTGGAGACTGCAGCATTTCCATACTTCGTCGCACATTTATGGTGCCATTATGAAATGAAGAATGACAAATGTCATCATGGATAACCCAATAGAGTCCTGTGAGCCATTTTCATCAGTTGAGGTCACAATGGTTTTCACGTCGTACATCAAACGGTGATTTTTCATTACACAAAGTTGAAAGACAGCCAGTAAAGCTTAATATCTTTTCTCTGGGCGAACTCTTATCGATGGAGATTTAGTTCATTCAGCGGATTTGCAAAATCGTTCACATCATTGTTGTTCTCCAAAGAAACAACAAAATGATTTTAAACATGTGCTGTGCAATATTTCTACGTGGTGTCCCGGATTGTCTCATGTGGTGTTTTTATCACAGTATCTTTAGTCTCACCCGACTAGTGTGTAGTAAGAACGCATCCCCACGTTGAAATTCAAACACTGCCAGAATTTTCCATTCAATTGTAAAGGGAAAGCTACGCGTAGGGCTACTCATTACGACATATTCAAGCAATTGTGTCAGCTCTTTGGAGAAGATTTTGTGAACATCTGGCAGGTGGAAAGGTTCTATCGTGGATTGTGACATAGGCGTTCTGAAATCGCTTGGTTTTTAGGATTTTACTTGTCCGCAATTAGTCGTGGAGTAATTTATAGGATGAACATGGTCGAGGCACACTGCACACTGTCACATTAAAGGGACAAAGTCGGCCATTTTTCAGGAATTTTGTTTGATGCGAGATACTACTTATTGTTTGACATGTTGAAAGATACTTAATGAATGGGTGACGATGCATATTAGAACTATAACTAGCTATACACATGGTTTGGAATTTTCCTGGCAGGAAGACTACAGAAGAGAGTAATTGCGTTTAAAAAATAACACTTGGGCACCCCTTACATCATTCCGCTCATGACAAGGATATTTTTTCTTGGATAATTGCAATGACATCATCTAGTGCGATGCTCAGTGTGCCGGGTTGGGATGCACCATTAGAAGGTGGGTGGACAGGTGGAGGCCGTACGTGTTCTCTATAGCATTTTAAGAGTAGATTTGCGAACTGTTTCAGAATACAGTAATGAGAATATTTTGTTAAAAGAACAGTGGCATGGCCGATTTCCTTCCACATTTTTCACATTTTTTGCTGCCATTTCGCTCATCCCTTTATAGACAATGGTCCCATCCTTGACGCTACTGACAATACTTGACATCAGTTTAAATATTCTAATCTAAATAAAGATGCAAATTTACATTCTTCACCTAATGACTTTGATTTGATGTAAACAGCTTCTCTCAGTGGCTTCTTGAACACAAAATTTACAGAAAGGTACAACGACAATGCTCCTCTTGGAACGAAGTAAAACTTTTATTTTGTAATAAACATAACAAAATACATTTGCTGTGTAAACAATCTATGGTATAAGGATATGTGGAACAATGGTGTCACTTTCATTCACATGAAATTAAGTTCCCTGCTAGTGTGCCAATCTACTTTGGTTTCTACAATCCTTCTGAATTAAGATCTACCAGAAATAATCCTAAAATAAGCACAATTTATCATCACTAACCCTTTAACCATAGTGGTTTGGCCCAAACCATTGTTATCAACGGTGATTGTGAATCTTCTGGCGGGAAATTGGGGATGAACAGGTTCTTACCAGCTGATGACTTTGAGGGGCGATTCTATTCATTTTTGTTTTTTGCTCTTTGACACCCAGACAACATTACAGAACTATAGGACATGTACAGCAATATTGTTCAATGCTTATGGGTGTTACATGTACTTAAGTATCATTAGCTGTAAAACCACATACCCTGTCATGATATGCGTGATATCTCTTTCAAATAGCCAAGTCACTGTTATAGATTTATTGACGTAGCACTGATGAAAATATTGATCGAAATTATTAAAATCTCAAGCCCTGTGCTATGTATGTTGGCGCACATACTGTATTCTCAAGCCCTTCCTTCAGCAATTTGCCTGTTTATGGAGGGGCTGTTTATACAATAGCAAGGTCCTTCTCACCGGAAACTGAAGGATGGGAGAGATTCTTCAAGATTGATGAGAGCGATTATCTTCTATGTTGTCCAGTGTTTGAGGCTTGTTAACTGCCATCGCCGACAGTTACGAGGAATCAATCACAGACAGTTACGAGGCACCAATCTGGTCGACAATACCACTTCCCTCAGTTCCGTCGAAGAAGAAAAAATTGTTGTGTGGAGTGTCTTTTCCTGAGACAGCCTTTGAAAAAAAAAGAGAGAGAGAAAAAAGGTGATTCTGCATGGAATGTTAACATCAGAGGGGAAAAAATGGAAAAAAAAATAATCAAAGTCTGTTTGTCAGCTTTCATAAACGTCATTCTTGCATTGCTTCAATGTCTTGCCATTTGCACATTACCATATTTGCTGAATACAAATCAATAAAATCGGAAGTACTCCTTCATGACATGTATGCGTGTCCTTGATGGACTGAAAAACACATGGGGAAGACTTCTGTTTGTATCATCCTTCTTCGATTAATCGGCGGTGGTAAAAAGAAGCTAATAATACTGGAGAAAAATATCTATAATTGTAAACAGGAAACAGAGACACAGAGAGAGTGGAAAAGTCAAAGTTGCCGTCACCAAACTCTTTCACCACAGAAGACTTTTGAGGCAATATCTGCCGATTCAAATTGCCAAGCAACAATGGCTGGAGGAATGTGTAACATCCATGCAAACAAGGATCCTAGCGATCGAATTTGTATGCAAATACACAATGATGTTACCAGAGGTGCACACACCCACGCTTTGTCGGTCCCCAGACTAATGAAACCACAGAAATGTGGTTGATTTTTGAAAGTTTTTAAAAAAAATATGGTCAAGAATATCTGAAACTTCATGAGTTGTTACACAAGCTGCCCTTACAGCCACAGATGTGAACATGTTTTGAAACAGCAACTGTGCTCTTCATAATCACACACACACACACACATACATATGTATTTATGTTTCTGCTCAAACACAAAAGCCACATTGATATTATTTACATCCACATTGTCTAATGTTTGCCCGGGTGGGGGGGTGGGGTGGGGGGGGAGGGTTGGTCCAAAATGCCACCAAAGTCACAGAAGTAGACTAAAAATTACCTGATTTTTAGGTTTCAAGGAATGCGATTATCCTTCAGACCAAAAAACATGGGTAAAGTTGCTTCAACAATGCAAATATTTAAATGCAAGAATGCAGACTTGCAATACTGCCAGCATAAGTCACTGCACGCATGTTGACACCTTCATTACAAGCTAAAATATCCACAGAGCATAATCTATACATGCATACAGACGACAGGCACTGGCTGATCCCACCCTGGCGGCACAACTGATACAAAGCATTTTACAAATGGGAGCTAAAAATTTCAAGAAATGTAAATCTTTGATCACTGATCTGGAATGCTAGAAAAGCCATCCTTCCTGTTTAGGACATTGCCACGGTCAAAATCTACTTGGCGGAAAAACGTAAAATTTGTTCATCAATGGACCGGAAGACTGTATTCATCAAAGTTAACCTTACAGACAAATTTACGACAGGCACACGGTACATGCACTTTTCTCCTCTTGAGAAAAGATGATTTGTCAAATTCAAAATGATAACATACTGCAAAGCTTGCGATGTAAATCGTCGGACACACTATCAAATCTCTAATAGCTGATTTACTGGGGAAGATGTGTTGTCATGGCGATGAATGGTATACTCAGAAATCTTATGATTCATATGTTACCTTGACGTCTCGCCCACGCCAGTCACTGAAATATATCTACCCGCACTAATGAGAATACATTGATGGTATCATTTAAAATAGAAACACATTCTCAGTTTTTAAAATAAGTACATGCCTCAAAAGTGAAAGGCTTTAACTTTTATGCAAACTTTCTTCAATGAAACTTTCAATCATTCTCTTTCAAACTCAAGAATAAAAATCAGGGGTTGCCATGCATATTTTGCTACCAGAAGTACAAATTATTTGAAATTCAACATGGTCGCCATCCCTGTATTAACTATATGGGAAAAAACAGTGTTGCAAAAATTTTGAGATTCTAAATATCAGTCGACACGGTGAATTCTACCTTAAAGGGAAGGTGCCGTCGAAAGCTCAAAGGTTGCCAGGGACCCCTACAACCGTTGCAAACACTGTATATGGGGTACATTGGCGATTGATGAAACTTAAAACATGTTTGTTAACGATGAATATCGTAAACTTTAAATGTTTCAGCTATGTTGACGTGACGCATCTAGATATCATGCATCAAATACACCGTCTGTAAACAAGAAAGTCACACACGTGCAGTTCCAACGACACACTCCCTATAAATATCAAAGGACAAGTAGACAAAAGAAAATCTGCAGTGTTTGAAGGCAAAAAAAGTGTAGTGAGATGTTGATGAAACATCACTCTACCTTAACAACTTCTTGGCCCACTATGCCACCAACGACAGCACATGCAGGACTTAATTCTCCGATACAGAATCTGAAACAAACAAGGAAACAATAGGGAAAACGATATAAAAAACTTGGAAAGTTACATGGATCAAAATCTTATAATGGTTTATCAGTGTGTGTCAAGTACCAAAAGGCATTGTTGTCATTTATTGTCATTTTGAAAAAAACTCAAACTGATTGCGATAAAATAGTCGTGTACCGTTGCTAAAACAGGCTCCTAAACTGGCATAGAAAGTTCATACCAAAAGTCACACAGCAACATAACAGAAAAACTTTGGGGTTGGAACAAATTAAATGACTAAACACATGGAGATTATTTAAATGGCAGTGCAAAATTTTGAAATTGTGTTTTTAGAACTCTTCCACTGTCTTGTGCAAGTACTCAAGCGACGCACATGTATACCACTACATTCACAATCTTTGCTCCTGGGCTCAAATTCTTTTTAATGTGGTTTGTTGCTGTAATTTAGAAAACAGGCTTCTTCTATTTGAGTTCTCATACTAGAGAGAAAAACCACTTTAAACTATCTGAAACACACAGAATGATAATCTGTAAGAACTATGACCCTCCTCTCAACAGGTGGGCATACAGTTTTGACATACATTTAAAGCCGCACTTTTCAATCCCAGGTTCTCCCATTAGTGGAGTTCTCCTCCCAGTCAAACACTTGGCCAGTACGATGTTTGATTTCTATAACATTAATTACACAAACTGATCTCAACCTTTTGTCACCTTTTGCTAATCCTGCAAACATAGTTTATACAAGCGTTTGATTGATGGTCGGTTCAAATCGCCAACGGTCATTGATTCCCCACCACAAACGTTCGAATTTCCTAAAAATTGTCTTCCAGTCGCGTTAGACTTTGAATATAACCACAGAGTTCGATCGGCAGCAACTTCGCGCTGACCGCTTGGCAGTCTGTCTGCGTTTTTGCGGCCGGGGAAAACTAAAAAGTGGCATTTTCCGGAGCGTGTGCCCGCGTGTTGCCTGTTTGATGTCCACTTACACAATGAATGCCGCCATAGCTTCGCGTCCTTTTAAAGGGAGGCACCGCTTTAACAAAGGAACAACAAGTGCCTAAGGTACATGTAAGTTCACAGGTGAATGTCAAAAACACAAATATACACAAATACGTATATCCCAGCATCTGTTATCCATCTGTACCCTGCATTTGATTTAAAGAACATCTATGATGTAGTGTCAAATGATGTTGGGCTGTTCTACTTCAGACCGCAAATACCTTTCTGAGTGCTTTTGTTGAGGGCAGTATGATAAGAGGCTAAAAATTTACCAAGGTTTTGTTGTGTCACCGAGGCATGTTAATGCAATCGTGTTGGGCAATATTAGAAATCGTACAAGAGTTCCCGATCCATGTAGCTGTGTTTCAAAACTTTTGCAAATACACTGCTTCTCCTTAGCACCTCATCTATACACAGCTTTCCACCAAATGCCATTGGCCAGCGGAGGAAAAGTGAATGTCAGGCGGATATGACTACGCAGGAAGTGTGAAACAACTCCTGTGCACATTTGCAAACGTGTCTTTGACGCGGTGATACATTAATTATGAAAAATTTGCAAGCGGAAATTCATCCCCGACGTATATTATCGATGATGTAGCCATTTTCTTGCCGCAGTCACACCACACACTGAGTGAAGCATCAATCTTTCCCCATCTTAATGCCAAGATTTGCAGGAAGGCAAATGCATTTGACAGTGATGAGATCTACAGCCCCAGAGTGAATCATTCTCAGGGCAGCAGAAAATGCTGCAATACATCCTAAGATTTCCTCAAAAAAAAACGATCACTGAGTGACCCTTGAACTACCGAACTAACTAGCAATAAAGCTAATCACCAGTACGCAATCATCTGTCAGAATTAGTTCCATTAGAACTAATCCGCGTCTTTGATTATACTGCCTTTGAACTCAATACCATGATAGTACACGGTTAACTACTTTTGCCGGCATATTTCTGTTATATTTATAACTCCTCATTTACTAAAGGCAACAGGCAGTAACCTTGCCATGTAAAGGCATCCACGTCACCTCCCATTGTACTCTAACGCCGACTCTTGAAACACTTCAACCATTCATCAAAAGCTGACTATATCTCTCGCTCATAATCCAATAAATGTTCATTTCCACTGACAATTATCTTACTAGTGAAAAAAAAGCAAAACCTGCCTCATCACTTAAGTGTGATGGAGATATGCATGAGGATTATGATTCCCTTATCCTATTGAGAGATAAGACGCCGTAAATCAAACCAAAAATGTGTATTATTCTGTCAGTATAACATGAATCTAGGGAATAATATCTATGAATATGGATAGTAGGGTGAGCACACTTTATTGTGAAAATTAGCATAATGTGAATGGGCAATATTTATCAACATTTTTCAGGCTGCTTCACCTTGTGAAATCATTCTTCACTTTATCCTGGGGTACTTTTTTCTCCTCCATGACTTCGTCCCGAATCTTTAGAAGGCGGCTTGTGTCCTCTTCCATGTGTCGGCTGCTTGGATCTCTGCCCTGGACTGCTCGGAATTTCAGTAAGACTAGAAGTAGTCATATACAAAAACATGTACATAAGTGACATTTTTCATATTCTATAGGCCTTTTTTTAGTTTAAACTGGCTGTTTCCTGCACCCAGCTGTGAGTATGTTGACTCTGTCTCTGTACTGGGCTTGATGAGGGAGAAAAAAACATGTGATGCCTGGCTTTATCCTTGTTGACAAAGTTAAAATTTCTTGCATGTCTGTTTGCTACTCATTGCATCTATCAAGATTTGATAATTAAAATTCAGTACAAACAATGATGGCAGGTGGCCTTTTGACAAGTCAAATATAACCATCCATGTTCAATCAATTAGGGAGCACTGTATGGATTGCTTTATCAAATCACACTGAGCAGAACTTGGAGCAGATATTTTAGGCTATAGCTTCATTAAGGCTGTGCACACATTCTCCAAATTCTCTCTGGAAATTGTCGATTGGTAACAATTGGAAGGGAAAGGACAATGGTAAACATAGTGGATGTTCATGTTTAGATGATTAGATAAAAAATAGAAATACCTTTAATTGACAATGACTAAATATATCATGAAACCCTACGGTACATGACATTACGGAGACACAATACAGCTAGCCTGCTCAAAAGCTACCTACTCAGGTTTTCCCAATAATTTCTTCCATTGCTACAAACATGTTGTCTATGGAATGATTTGTTTCGGTTTGTGAAACGAAATGACAAACATACGGCCATATATAAAAAAGGCTGTGTTTCTCATTCTCATGTATTTACAATGTAGCTCTTTCAGCATTTTTTTACGTTCATTCAAAAATAATTAAGTGATAAAAATAAGTGTGCTACACACGGTAGATAAAATCTAAACATCTGTAAGATGGCATGTATTTATGCATAGTTCAAAACTGTGAACTGATCATCATTATTTTGCTGTGATTCAAAATTACCGCTGCATATGAACATTCCTGATTTTGTTACTTTCGAGATGGAAGTTGGATATTTTGAACTTAAAAATGGAAATATAAAAATCCATATTCCCTAATCATTACTGTAAGAGACAGAGGATGAGAAACAACCCTCTTTCTCCCAGGTGGGAATTAGTTGTAAGCTACATGTACCATGAACTTACCAAGCAATATCTACATGTACTTCTAGCTAAAACTGAACATTAATTGCCAAGGCACCAGTTTCTCTCATATCCCAGGTCCTTTTTAGTAGTAACTCAATACTGAAAGATGCTATCAAACACAGTAACAGTGCAGGAGGCAACTACTTTGCTTTACTATGTCAAGTATACCAACTGGGCGACCCATGACATGTTGCAACCAAGTCAGACTTGGTAACTTATAGTAGACACATCTATGTCATCGGGGAGAAAGAGGACTAACCTAAAAATTATTTTTTTGCCTAATCCAGGGGAAAAGGTACTTGCAAACCGCCATAAACAGTGGACAAGAAATGCAATTGGTCTATAAGTGGAATTTTGCATCACTTTTTTCTCTATAATAAAAAAGAAATTCATGAACTTACTTTGCATAAGAAAATAAACATTGGACAACCTCTTCAGTGATTTCAGTAATTTGCCTTCAGTCCAGTCTACTGACAGTGCATCGTGCAATCGACAGAACTTCATGCTCTTCTTGACCATGACAGTTTCCGTCTCCACGACAGCGACTTTGGATTTCTTGACTTTGCTGCCATCTTGGGGTTCGTCCGGTTTTGTGATCTTCTGTTTCTCTCTGGGGAAGTCAAAGGCACAATTTGCATCAACAGTGTGAAGCGCATACAAACTGCACTGCAGCCAATATCTTTACGGTGCATTTGACAGCATCCTGGATGTGTTCAAAGATCATGTGACTGTACTGGAAACTTCCTATTGGACGCCACCCAACAGTAGTGTAAATGAAAAGGCATATTATGAAGTATGTTTACTTAAACAAACAACAGGATTGAGTACGGCACATAGAGATTAAAGGCGACACGCACTATGAATGTTTCGAATCTGCGAGTACTCAGACCTGCATATGTCGACTACTGTTGCTACACATAGGTTACTTAAGCCTTAAGTATGACATAGACAATATACTATGGATTCATAATGAATATTTTCTAAAAATTTGGTGTATACAACTGTTGTTTCTAAAGGTTATCCTCAACAAATACTGTTGTATGCACATCAAATGCAAAATTGTTTGCAGCAAACTCGTTTCATATGCCCACAACAATGTCCCAACACTTTGAAACTCTTTATCTGCTCTGTTGTCAATTCCTAACTCAACACATGCATCATGGAAGTACACTGTGAGTCTTTCACCAATGTCAGTATTTTTCACTTGATACCAGGGTACGATGTTTCAGAGGAAGGGAGTAAAGAATAATCCGGCAGTGGCTTCAATACGGAATTTTATAGTACTATACACTACTCTTTTACCATATGGAAATATACTGTGGTTCTTAAATCCTAACAATTTAATGTTTCAGAAAGAAGACCTTTGACCTGTATGCCCTCTTGAGTTCCATTTGACTAAAGAAGATTCTACAAATAGGGCTGTTCACGATCGCAGGTTTGTTACTAAATATAGCTACCGGTATATGTACCTAACATTTGATACTGCTGCTAATAATTCAGACAATGCCTAACATTCGACACTGCTGCTTATTAATTCAGACAAATTTTGTCAGAGCTGTACGCATGGTTGTTACTGCAGTTTGTAGTCGCAGCAATATATATCACGTTTCTATAGCTCAAAACATTAGACAAATATTAATTTTTGCACTTTAGCAAGAGAACAATGACGTAGTCTGCAAACCCATTGCGCTGGTAGAACTGCTACTCGATGAAATTGTCCCAAAAATTTCCTGCACTGACTGTACAATTTCAGCAATTTTGGAAGTTACAGGGCACATTGGATTTGCACTTGTTGAAATAACAACACTGAACAGATCTAGTGACTCGAGGGGTCTGTTAATCAAGTATCAGAACCACATACACACTACACAGTGCTAAAACAGTGGAGACAAAAAAAGCAGAAAACTCACTCTACATAGTTGTGCTCCACGAGATCAGAAAACATGTATCCGTAATATCCAAAGACATCACAGGCGAAAAACTTGACATTGCTCTCATGGCAGATTTCGTTAATTTTCAGCAGTGTTTCACAGTCACAGCATGTGGCGCACACAATGTTAAACTTCTGGAAGAATTCCTTGGGTTTGTCACTGACATTGGCAGTGTCAACCAGAACTTCAACATTTGGATTCAACTCTTTCGTTCTCTCTAGGGAAGCTTCTGCTCTCTGAAATGGAATAAGAAGCTGCACTTTCATAATATGTTTATTTGTTTGTTTGTCACATTTATTTCCTTATTTGATTATTATCATTTATTCAGTATCACATGCCTAATGTATCGAACACTGCACACGCTCAATAGGTTTCAATGGTGATTGGTTGATGTTGGACGTAACAGGCCGCATAGTCATCATTTTACTGAAACTGAACTGGAACTATTTTTTAACTGGACGACTTTGGGATTTAAGGTGGTTGGAAAGGCTATTTTTGCACCAATTCTTTTCTCAGAGTTAATGTCAAGTTTCAAGTGTTAGAATCAAGATATTTAGTTCAAATTTTCAGGATAAGTCTCTTTGTTATTACTTTCTCCGAAGAATATAAAAATTGTATATTTGCAGCCATGATTTTGAAATATGACACCAGTAAATATTAAAATTTAGTTTTCCATATTTTTTTTACATATTGTAATTTAATAATAATTGGATAGTATTAATATTACCAAATTAGTTATAAATATGTTGACACTATTTATTGTAAGATTTGTACGGCAGGATTTATAAATAAAATGTTTTTATGATTTTACATGGGTTTATACATCAAAAAATTATTAAAAATTCTTTCAAATTTCAAAATGTGATTTTTCAAAAAGTACTTCAAATACAGGAAAATTGTGCCGTACAAATCCTATCTGTAACCTTGTTAATAGGCTGTAAAAATTCCATATCCATATCTCATTTCAAAGTTGGATTAAATTGGTATACAATTATGTAGGAAAACTGTTATTCTGTCAAAAATGTTGAAAACAAGCCATATTTGCACCCCTCGTTTGAAGTCATAAAGCAGTTTTTTTGGTTAATCTCACTTTTGACACCTCTTTGACACTCAAAGAATCTAAAAATGCATTTACAATAGCAGTCACTCACTCTGAATGCCAGCACCGCCTTGTCAAACTTTCCTGAAAAATAGCAAATAATGACTTTCCCTTTTCAAACATTTTATTAAAAGCTAGGGGACCTCTACCATAGTTAATACACTAAGGACTCCCCAACTTCTTCTTATTTGGTCAGTTTTTCAGAAGTTTCAACAGGCTATAACTCTGCAATGCCTTTGTGCCCAAATGTCTAGTTTTTTTTATTCCACAGAGAATGTTGACTACTTTTATATTTTAATAGTTTTGTTGAAATTTATAACTGACGCTCTAGCCTTTCCAACCACCTTCAAAATAATCTAATTACATCTTTTACGTAGGTAACACTGTTTTTACAAATTTATGCAAAAAAAATTTATAATCCCCATGCTAGTGATTTAAATATATCGATGCACCATCCAATGATAAAGATCATTCTATTTTTTCAACAGATTTTTGTCTAAAACGGAAATAAAGCACAATATTGTTATATGTAAATCTAAAAATTTGGAGTGAAAATTACATCAGAGAGGCATGTAATAAAAACACTATAGCCCAAACAAGTGACTATGTACCCTTTAGGCAGGGGGCCATTTCCTCTCCTGACGTCGGGCAAATGGTCATCTACCCTCAGGCACAAATCCCATGATGTTTGGGCTGTAATATATATTATTGCTTATTAATCATTTCATTCATTCATTTATTTTTTTTACTAATTCATCCACAATCCTGAATGGGAATAGACTCTACTAACCCTTTGAGTGCTGTATTTTTTCCCACAAAAAATGTTATTGCAACATTTTACCAACTTTCATGAACTTTTCTGTAATTTTTTTGAGAATTTGGGACCAAATGAACAACATTTCATTAGCCACAGTTTTTTATCAAAATTTTGGCAAAAATCTGACAAAAATTGACTGAGGTATATTTTATAGGGGCGCTAAAAGGGTTAAAGCATTGGGCATTGCTTTCTTGTAAGAGCAGATCACTTTTCTTTCATTTTATTTCACCATTTAACTCCAATAAAGGGTATTTTGCATTTATTTCTGCATCGTGTATTCTGTGTCAACCGTACACTTTGTCAGTTCAGAGTGGCTAATCCACTGTAATAAGACATAAAAGTTTCCTCATCGGCACCTGCTAATTGTCTGTTATGTGAAAAATATTTGCGGAATATGAAGAAATGGTCAAAACCAGGCATACCAGGAACGAAAAGGTGGGCGTACATACTCTTCCCGCTGCACCAAGATGCCTGCTAGCAAAGCCTTGGAGAAAACTAAATTTTAGAGTGCTAATCATTAGGGACATTCAAAAGGACCTCCAAACATAAAACAAGTGTGTTAATGAGGATGACTTTGACAGTTGACAGATGATCAACTTGTGCATGAATCTTTTGCCAAAGCATCATTGACAGCTGAGGAGTTACATAAAAAGATTCATTAAGTTTGTCAGTTTGTAACCTTCCACTGTTCAAAGTGGTGATGAGACGACTCTCATGGAGATACAAGGAGGGATATCGTTCTCACTTTCACAACGATTTATGACAACAACAACTCCTTTGACTCCTTCACATCTATAATCCATGGAACTGACAGACAACAATTTACATCGGGTGGGTAGTCAGCAGCTAGACAAAGAATTTGTTCTTCCTCCATCAACAGAAAGACAACATGTCATTGAAAGTTTCTTTACCCTGTCATAATTTGAAGAAATCCGAATAAGAGCTCCAGATTTCGTGTAATTCATGCAAGTGGTTTCTGATAATTTTGGACAAAGAATGACAGCAAGTTCAATTTCTAAATCATCAATCAGAAAAGGAAATCTGATAATATCGCAACAAATTGAATAGATAGTATGCAATATTGAAATGTCATTTTTGGCATGATGTTTGTACTCATCATTAGTGCTATACTTCTGAGCACAGTGACAAATCTGCTAGTATTTGGAGATTTAATGACAGATGAAAGATGGATTGATCAATGAAAAATGTGTGTGTCATCAAAACCAGTGTGTGTGCAAATGGAAGACTTTTATCTTTTTTTATTTCTTTCTGTTACTTTCATGCCTTGCCAGTCAGATTTCTGTACCATAAAATGTACTGTCGCATCCTTGTTTGTCAAACATGTTACTTTTTTAGTCTCTTTTACACCTGTCATTAACCTGTTTTAATGATTTCTTGCGGTATTTTTGATGAAGCAAAGCATGTCATGGCAAAAATCATACATACATCAACTGGCAACTGGTGCAAGGATTTCCTCCATCCTTGTCAGCGGCTCTTTGATTTGCCTTAATCAGTACTGAAAGGGTTTCCGTCAAAACCTTGATCAGCGAATAAAAAATGATATCTTTCATTCTGAAGGTTAACATATTTTGATGACTATGTGACAAAAATGATTAGTCTTTCCAACACCTTGGAACACTCATTCACCTTTCAATGTCTTACAGCTGTATTCAAAGGTACCAGTTGGGGGCTAAGAGGAATTTGGAAGGTGGTGGTGCTTAACTCTTTCATTCCCATTTCTCTGTCTAGAGGTCCACCTTTACCATAGAAAACAATAGGATTGGTTCAACTCATGGTGGTAAAAGGATTAAATTAACAGGATCAAAAACTAGAAATATCTGTTTTGAACACTATTGTTCAATAAGCAATAAAACATCTTCAAAAAATAAAACCTGACCCACTTTTTTTAGAATTTGAAGAAACTGGAATGAGAATGTATGAGGAAAAATACAAATACTGTCCAAAGACGGTCAGGCAAGTGATTCATAGAAAAAAGATTTTTAAAATAATGGGTTCTGATGTAGCGCACATATCCACAGGTACATGTGCCCAAGGCACTTTAACTGCAAACTGAACAAGAATATTTTATATGTGTACTTTTAACATTTGACTGAAACTACCACAACTTCCCTCCCACATTAAAAGTTTAAAAATTTATGGGGCAGTAGCTGTAAGTTTCGATGACATTTTCACTATGCATGTTTTTTTAAGGACAGCTTCTTGTTCTACTCCCCAAAACATGTTAAGATACATAGAACTCAGCTGGTTAACTCAGCCAGTACATATGTACACTGCATTGTTATTGTTGACAGTTGAATTCTGGTCCTCACTAGAATTACGAATGTAAATAATAAAAGTGTATTTTACCAATAAAGATGCTGCATTTACAAATTAATAGTGGGTGTTTCAACATCCAGTGTAAAACAATAAGTTACGGTGACATACAAAACAAAAATAGTAGAAAAATATCATAGCAAGCTACAGCTACTGGCCCTTTAAAACCACAGATATTAATAAACAAGTTCTTGACATATTTTGGATAAAATCATACTAAAAGTGGATGTTAAAGTAGTATGCACATCGAAAGTGAAAGACTAACACTTTTGCTCAAGCTTTCCTAAAGGAATCTTTCAACCATTCTTTTTCACAATGAAGAATAAAAATTTGGGGTCACTATGCAAATTTTGGTACTAAAGAAACAAATAACCCAAGATTTACCAATATTTGAAATTCAAAATGGCCGCCATCTCGGTGCTAACTCTGAGGAGAAAAATAAAATTTTGGATTTTCGAAAAACCAAAACAGTGAAAATGATTCTTACAACAAGAGCTTTAAAATGAATCCCAATGAGTGGTAGATCAGATAGAATTGAAAAAGTTTGAGAGTCCAAATATCTGTCCTCGAGGCGCATTCAACCCTTAGATGCTATGGTGAACATTATACATGTACGTGACACTGGCTAGTGTAATTAGCAGCGCAGGCTCCTTTCTTAGTGCTTGTGCAATGACTTGGGAACATGTGTCTTCTGATTTCCCAAAAATTCTCTTTTGATTCAAAAGCACAGAGTTTTCTACTTTTCTACTGAAGAGTGTCATGGAATTTTGTTTCTCAAAAGAATGTACAAGACTTTCTTCTTTGGTCTTACAGTCAAACTTGTACAGGAGGTACATGTATCTGTGATCTCCTACATACATGTACTTACATTTTTGCCAACAGAGTCTCTGCCCACAAGAAACTGTGAAAAGGCATCCTCTTCAGTGACACTGGTGTGATCAAGCAAGGTTACAGACTTCACACCAGAAAGGACCACATTTTTGCAAACCTCTGCACCTACACCTTTGAGTCCCACCAGTAGCATACTGGATGACCTAAGTCTGCATGTGGAGAAAGACAATAAATTGAAATGAATTATAAAACATTACTTGTACAAGTGCCCTCATTGCAGTCCGATTTATCATCCCAGTACAACTATTAAACGTGAAGAATGTAATTATGTTAGAGTGAAATTGCTGAGACATCCTACAAATCTTTCTGCGCACATGTGTGCTTTACCAAGTTAATGTTGAAAACATTAATTGATGACCAATTGTTCTTGTCATAGGATGATAACATTTGACCTGCTGAACATTTGTCATGTCACGGCAAGTCACATTGTCTACGTCGGGGGAGTCATTTCAACTTCAAGGCTTCACTGAAACAGGAATAAAAGCGAAGCCAGAACTGACTGTAAGTACAGATGTGCACTGAATCCCCAATACTGGAGAGATGCTTGCATTTGTGCTGTAGGGTATTACACTTACAATATCCATGCAAAAACTTGGTGTTTTCTGGCGACAGACTTCATGTGGATGAGCTGAGCTATGTGAAAGAGCTATGCATGAACCACAAGTTGGATTGATTAAATAGGTCGAGAGGATAGTTTCCTTGTCCTGAATTTCAGTTTCAAGTACTTACAATATCAAAACTTATTTATAGCATGGAAGAAATCTGGCATCTGGAACAACTAACTCAAGCTGGGCTGAAAAACCTTTTGAAGTAGTTTTGTCCAACGCTTACTCAAATCTCAGCATGAAAAGATATCTATGGTAGTAAAATACACATTAATGCTAGCCTATGTTGCATTACTAGAAAGAAAAGAGGCATGTGAAACCTCTGTAGCTAAATTACACTGCATCAATTTTTAAGAGTACACTCATGGATTTACTGTAATCTACTTGATGTTTTGCTGTGACAGTTAGCAAATCACAATTCGGAACAATCAAAATGTTAAAATGTGTCAAACTGTTTTTGACTCCTTGCTTGCTGACAGTACAAAACACAGATATATACCGTATATATGCAGTACTGTTTTTGTTAAGACTCGTGAATCTACATTACTGATATTCCCTCGTCATTCTGTTACTGTGTTAGGGTTCTTCTTTGTAAATTAAAGCAATGATATTTGAGAAGGCAGATGTTTACCAGTTATCAAAGCATTGATCATGTTTAAAAATTTGAACATTTTAGCCATTTTATGAGCAATCATTTTGGTACCATGCGGGTAAATCAAAACAGCCACATAAAGCAGAAACTGCCATCAACTTCTGAATGCTAAAGCAGCTGAAGATCTGCCATTGAGTTCTGAAGCTTTCTTCAGCAAAAGAGGGCGCACATCCTAACAAAAATAGTACCACTCCTGCACATGACCAGCCCGCGTTACCCGAACGTCGATTTGCGGTACATCGCAAGCCTTACTTTTTGGGTCTTTTCAGCATTATTTTTTTGTTTATTTGTTTGCCTATTTTTTCCTTTATGTTAATACCTGTATCTCTGTGTATGTGCACTTCACACTCTCGTGCATGCACTAGTCAATTGGCACTATAGGCCAGGCGGACTATAAAAGGGTATTAGTATTAGTATAGCCTTTTATATTGTCCGCCGCACGCACTGATAAAAACTGGCCCCGGCCAATTTGCGGTTGTACCCCTTGTAGATGCGTTGCGGGATTTCGCATGAACATCCCGCTGTTGCCAGTCTCACACGTATGTCACGGTATCAGCCACAGTGGACTCGCAGCGAGCAGTTTGTATCGATGTGCTCTGGGAGCTTCTGATACGAACTCAAGTGTTCCGAATAAATGCACTTCTTTGTTTTGAGCGGGCTGTGGAGCTGGACCGTGGAGAATGCAGAATGGTTCGCTAGCTATGACATTATCCAATGCACACAAAACTTACCTTTTCTGTGCATCCAGTCCCCATAAGCGAATTTGTCTGTCGTAAAGAGCAGCCTCATCTTCTGTTATTGTGTCGTTGTGATGGTCTACCATTATTGTACGTCTCAGGATTTCATTGACAGAACACACGTGAAATTTTCCCACTGTACTTCCGGTATGTACGCATTGTGGGATTTATATGTAACGACTACGTTGATTGGATAACATCGTCAAGCGTTATTACTACAATCCAATAAGTGCAAGTCTCTCTTCGAGCTATGAACTCTGACCCGTAAGAAGCCATTCGTACACAAGCAGCCTTACAACATGGTTCTTCTAGAAAACGACGCTGTGAGTATAACGAAAAATATCGTTTTTAAAATCCATCTGTAGTCCGAGTTTTAAGCTACGAAGTGAACGTTGTAATACTGCCACGATATGTAATACGTCTCATATTCTTTATCCCGCAGTTCCTAAATGAGTTGACAAAGCTATTCCAGAAAACGCGAACAGCTGGTTCGGCGTATCTCACCATGAAGAAATGTAAGTAAAACTTTGAAAGGAATTATTGCCGTCTGATAATACGTGGTGAAGGAGAAAAGATTTGTGGACACAACATGTAGGATTGATTACTCAGTCGTTAAGATTAGAGTGAGGAATACACTTTTGATCGGAAACCCCAGAATAATCACTCGTATCCAAAATATTGTGTTCGGAAAGGCCGGGCCAAGACGTGTTATTCTTGCTGGTATCGTGCTCACAATAGCTGTTGAACCGTAGCTCAAGGTATTGCCTGGGGTTTATAGGTGGCAGGGCAAAACCAGACCCACAACCCAAGGCAAAGCCTCGAACCACTGTACTGCAGCTATATCTTGGAGTCTTTTCAGTCAGATTTATCATGACAATTCCAATAGGAATGTAATGATTGCTACGGTGTACCAGTTAGACTCTCCACAGTCGCTGTGCCTTGTTTTGTGTGCGCCCAACGTGGGCCTGCATTCGAAGGCTACGCTGTGCAGCTGTGAGCACGTGCTGCCAGACACAGCGACTGTCCGTTCTTGCAAGTAGCCTATATGAATATTCATAAGGGTAGTGACGTCAAAAGAAACACCTATCTAACTGGGCGGAGAGAATATATACAAGAAGCTGGTAGACATATATACGTGGTATGGTTTTAATTTTCAATTTTCATTTTATTTGGCTATGCTACTTGTCATTTTTGTTTTAATTAACGGGTGTGTGGAGTTCTATAGAGTACCCGGATCAGGCAGAAAACCGACCGGTCGCTTGCAAGAACGTCGACCGTCCAGACCCTGGGATTTGCGTCGTGTCTCTGAAGGGCGCGCGCGTTCCAACAGGGACGAACGCGAATCGCAGGGTCTCTGCCAGACTATGTACCAGTGTAACTAGTCTGGCAGAGACCCTGCGATTCGCGTTCTCCCTGTTGGAACACGCACGCCCTTCAGAAGACGCGACGCGAATCCCAGGGTCTGGACGTTCTTGCAAGCGACCGGTCGGATTTCTGCCTGATCCGGGTACTTTATAGAACTCCACACATCCGTTAATCAACACAAAAATGACAAGTAGCATAGCCAAATAAAATGAAAAATGAAAAATAAAAACATAACACGTATATAGGTCTACCGGCTACTAGTATATATTCTCTCCGCCCAGTTAGATAGTGTTTCTTTTGAGGTCACTACCCTTATGAATATTCATATCCTTGCAAAAACGGACAGTCGCTGTGTCTGGCAGCGCGTGCATACAGCTGCACAGCGTAGTCTTCGAATGCAGGCCCATCGTGGGCGCGCACAAAACAAGGCACAGCGACTGTGGAGAGTCTACAGTGTAACCAATGAAAGCATTCGTAGTTTTGTTTTGCTTTTTGGGGTTTCGTTTTGTTTTTGGATGTTTAGCCTCGCAACCATTTACAAATGTTAAGGATCGAGGTGGATTCCGACCTATGGAAGGCTTCTGAACATCTGACTGTATGAGCCTCTGACCTTTTCAAACCAGAATCATTTTGAGTTTTAGTAGCCATACAGCTCATCCTAATCGAGATGAAGTGTAGTGTAGGATCACTCAGGTCACATCAGTTAACCCTCCTTTATAATATAGATTATCAACAAATTCTGACATTTTACAGAGCTTTTACAGGGAAAGGAAATTATTTGTTACCGTAATTTCACAAGCTTCATCAATAGTTGAATAAAAGTTAGCCGGTATGCAGTATCCATTTTAAGTGTATGGTCATTGTGGTCTATGCAGTGATTGTGTAGTGTGTGGACAGTTCTATGCATTAATACTATTATATCCAAATGAAATGGTAGACACAGAAAACCAACTGGTACAGTAGGTTTTTTGTGCCAGGGTCTTTTTTGAGCAAAATCATTGAGGTAGAGCACAGAGTACTACTATATTTCCATGGTTATATTTGCCTTCATGCTATAAAAGGGACACAAGATTACTGAGATATTTGTGCTGCTACTGAAAGAGAACTCTAAGTTCTAGTGACCTGTGTATGGGGCGCAAGTGACTACAGGTGACCAAGGTCAGTAAAACACTAAAAAGGTGATATGAGAGTAAATTTAGTCAAAAGGGGCAAAGGTATTAATGGCTGGATCCCATCCAAACTACATGACCCATTATTCAACGAGGGGATTATTTCTCATTGATGCTTTTGTCAGCCATGAATGCATGAAAACTATGTTCAGGTTATGAATATAGCACCTACATGGATATGTTGGTGAAGATTCCACTCATACATGTCCCAGTGTTCTCCCCAGGATTTTTTGAGAAGAGGGCGAAGACGTGGTGCGAAGCACCACAAGCGACCGCGTCAGCGGTCGCGGGGGGAGGTCAGGAGGGGGTCCTTCCTCCTGCCGTTGGAGCTTTTGAAAACAGCGATTAAAATGGTGTTATTTGGTAGCACTTGGGGAGTATTTTTTCAGATTTTTTCGTATAAAAAACTCAAAGGAAAGGAGATCTGAGACAGTGTACCATAACTTTTATTACAGTTCACTGATTTCAATTATGAAGATTTCATTTTTTGAAAACGAAAACGTAGCGAGAGACATACATTTATTCATCGATGTCAAAATTATCACCATAACACTCAGGTTTGGGGAGCATTTTTTCAGATTTTTTTCGTACAAAAAACTCAAAGGAAAAGAGATCTGAAACAGTGTTCCATAACTTTTATTACAAACGGAAACATAGCGAGTCTAGAGACATACATTTATTCATCGATGGCAAAATTATCACCATAACACTCACGTGTTCTCATCCTGATACAAGTCCGACCGAGCCTAAAATTAGGTTGTTTTGCTTTTGGAAGGAATACACAAACGAAATTCTAACCTCCTATAAAAACTTCAGTGTACTCTGCTGTCCTTGATTACCCTCAAGCTCCTTGCCATGTTTACTCAGCTAAGTCGGTTACCTAATGCACAGTCCCTATGGAGGGACCGTGGCTAACGTAACGTTACGGCCATGCAAATATGGCTGCCTTCGATGAGTTGCACATGGGCTTATGATCTCGGATGACATCACAAACTCGCGAGATTTGCAAGATCGATGAGAATTACGTTGCAGTCTGCAGGATCGACGCTCACGCTCGCATTTTGCTTGTAAATCACTGTCAACTTTTTTCCCCGTACATTTTATTGTTTTATTTTTCAAAAAAAATCTTTTTCATTTCTGGCAAGGGGGCGCTCGGATTTACAAGAGGGCGCCACGCCCTGTTACCTTATTCAGGGAGAACACTGTGTCCATCCAGGCTGCTTGTTATGATATAGTCAAATAAAAGAACCCCCAGTCCTACCCAAATAATGTAAGCTTGAAGTTGCATTATTGGATATGCTTGGTGGGAATGATAGGCCAACAAAATCCACAATGCCTCGTCATTGATTCACAAAGCACCTTGAAAATGGCAGTATTGTTATTTCTGCCTTTTCACCTGATCTTATTGATATCTTCTAAGATATTCCCCTGATATAATATGTGGAGTAAAATCTCTCTCATATATCAAGTATCCTTTTTCCAAACTCTGCCATCGATCAGTCATTGTTGCAACAGAACAACACTGATTTCTGTGACATTGATCTCTCTGTGTAGCTTACCTGCTGTTCTTTATCATTGTCACCTTAGTGGCGATGACATTACGCATTGTAGATAGGGCAGTCCTCTGATGTTTCACATCATTATGCATCAATTAATAGATAAAAAAACATTTTGTCATTGTTGCATGTTGAAATTAAGTGTTTA
Organism: Ptychodera flava; assembly: GCF_041260155.1. Lineage (NCBI taxonomy): Eukaryota > Metazoa > Hemichordata > Enteropneusta > Ptychoderidae > Ptychodera > Ptychodera flava. Next base: position 17,250,959 of record NC_091941.1, read on the forward strand.
TTTTCAGGTTCATGAATACACTGAACAAAACAAATGAGCGGCATACTGTCGGAACAACACCTGTTTTCTCATAATCTAATGCTTATTCCATATAAATTGTTCTTGTACACCAATTGGATGACCTGAGTCAATGTGTCTATCTGAATCTTCCACAGACCATGGTCAAACAAAACCCAAACCAAGAGCCAGCAAAGGAGATTCACATGAACCCAGTGAGCAGAAATGTCTTATAAGAGCAACAAATGGAAAGAAGAAAATTAGCACAGTGGTGAGTTGATGTCAATCATGACCGCAAACAATACCACGTGCAGAAACACATTCATGGAAATGCATGTTTTTCCACACACGTTTGTACACATGGGTTTGTTTGTACCACCATTACGTAATCTCTAGAGCATACTGAGTCTGTAGAACACCCACACGCCCTTTTTTTTATTTCGGAGTAGAACTAAAAGCAATAATGTACCAATGATATGAGTTGGCTTTTGATATTGCTGTGCCTTCACTATCTGTTTTGGATAGTATGATGTTCATGTTGCTATATTTTTTTTTCAATTTTATCAAATCATTATGTATAGTGAATCATACTTTCATCTTTAATTTAGTCAGTAATTGCTCTCACTTTTTGACTTTCAAACAGTTTTAGTGTATTGAATCAAAGATGCAGGAATCACATGAATACAATTTACAAAGTATGATTGTTACCATTGTTTCGGTGGAGATTTTTTTCCTTCTAGGTTCGTTTATGTAACTTACGTTTAACAATAAGGTGAAATGGTATCTATTTATATTATCAAATCAGGAAAATCACAAATACTTCACCCAAAATAGTATAGGACTATTCGAAAACACATTTTCAGAAGGTGTATGTTTTTAAAACAGAATGGTAAAAGGCTTTGGAATAACTTGTAAACAAAAATATAACAATATACTGGTAGTATATTTGTAATATTCTTCTATATCCAATCTCAAAGCATGCCAATTTAGAATTCATGTCAACTATTGATATTACAATAGGCTTTCTATTCGGAGCATTTTCTGCCATTTCTGTTATACACCAAAGGAGAGTGACAAATAACCATTACGGGAAGGCTCCATTAACTGAGGAACACCCTACTTCCCTAGAGGATCAATTTCACTGACCTGCCTTTCCTACAATGGCATTACAATAGCACCAGCCGGATTAGATAAACATAACAATGGAACATTCACACCTTGGGGATTAAAAGTCTTCTGTTTGTCACCCGAGTTGCTCAGGCAAGGACTCCGGTTTCAGGGACCATGCAAGTTAATGCAGTCGTCCCCTAATGCTTTTTCTATCCATGATCCATGGCAGTCTACATGGGTACATGATTCTCATTAGGTCATCCTTACATGCTGACATTTCAGAAATGTTCTAACAAATGAGGATTAATGCACTTTCATCAGTATTTATAGTGTTGGTTGCCTGAAGTTATAACTTATTGCAACTTGATGTATGGTTAGGTGATCAGGCATAAGGGGTTCCCCTTGACATATCCAAGCAGTCGTATCACTTTGCAACAAAAATGTCACTTGGTTGGTTAGATTTTCTCTTTCCATGGTAACTGTGGCAGAATTGGAAGAGGACAGTATACCTTTAAGTCGAAATAGTTCTGGCTGTTTGATTGCCAAATATTTTACATGTTTGTTTTGATTAAAAATTGCCAATGCCCTGTAAGCTAGAGAATAGGAGGTGTCCATCACATTCTAACTGCCTAATCCACATGGTTTTGTTTCAATTTTCTCTTCAGATTTCTTCAAAAGACGTCAACAAATTTCAGATGGTAAGTGAACATTGCATAAGCTTGTATAGGAACAGGCAATAACTATTAAATGTTTTTCTATATATCAAAATCCTCAAGGAAATACCTGATTTAGTGTCAACAAATGATAGATTGCTTGAATCAGTAAGAGACAAAGTTGAAATCAAGGAAAAATAATTAAGACAGTGGTTTTAGAGTTCATTCTGTTCCTAAAATTTGTCATGCTTCCCTTTATAATAGATCCTAATTTTTTATGGCATTGGTTCATTCAATATTAATTTGCAAGGAGCAAATCATTTTATCAGTCAGCAAACCAGCTAATTACACAGCCAGTTGGTTGGAATATACAAGTTTCAATGTAGCCAATGAAATGGCTTGGTGATTGGCTGTTTTACTGTTCATATAAATAACCATTGGCTGTAATAGTCCTTAAGAAACGTATAAAGTTCATTCTGGAAGCTGAATGTAGTCTGCTGCAGCTGTAAATGATTTTTGACAATGTGTATCTCCACATCAGCATTTGTCGATTAGTTAGAACATTGGACTTTTCAAATCTTGTTGCCCTACATATGATATAGAGTCCTTGACTTCAGAGTGTCGTATTGTGCTAGGCGTCCATCAAATGCTAGCAAAGAAATTGAATATTTTATGTACTATAAATTCAGAAAAATCAGTAGAATATTGAACAAAGGCAGGAAAAAGCTGTAAAATGGCTTAGCTAGCGGGAATGTGACACTATCAGCCAAGTAAGTTTTCTATGGGTCTGAAGAGCAGGGGATGAGTTAACCCTTTGAGCGCCAAAGTCACTTTTTGTCACTATATCAAAATATACACTAGTCAATTTTTTTTGAATTTTTGCTAAAATTTTGATAAAAATCTGAGGCCAGTAAAATGTGATGCTCATTTGGTCCAAAATTGTCAAAAAATTGCAGAAAAAAATTCACAAAATTGAAAAATGTTGCAACGATAATTTTGGTGAACCAATTGCAGAACTCAAAGGATTAAGCTGTGCATAACCATCTACAAGTAAGCCAGACTTGGTTGTATATGTAACCGTTGTTCAGTCGGTTTAGAGTGATGTCAGCTGTCTCAGATGGTTACTCATCACTAATTTAAATATCTTATTGATATTTAAAATGGCCTTCAGTATCAGCACTGTCAATTATGGTCAAAATACATAACTCTATTACCATGTTTTGTGATGATGAAAATATGTAACTACATACATTTGTTTCTTTATCTTTTCATGCAGGCTTATGCTACAGTTTTAAAAGCAAATATGGACAACTTAAAGAAGAGGGACAAAAGTTCAAAGGGCAAAGGGAAAAAGTCAAAAGCAACTCAGTAAAGAGAGCGCAATATGAAAGCAAAATTTTTAATACTACTTTCTACCATGTAACACGATCAGAACTAATCAGGGATAATTGGATCTTCATATTTTTCAAATTGCTCAAAAGTGTTAGGTGCCCTGTATATAGCTGAGTGTTGAAATATAAAAAATTACTCATAAAAACAAGTGTATAACTTAAAAAGAAAAGCAGATGAGCTTACATTTGCAGATTAAACCAACATTACTTCACCATCCAATTATCCCAAATTAGTTCCCATTGTTTTCATGTTCTGTTCTTATTGATTAAGTGACAGTTAGGTCATCATATTGGTATAAGACTGGGTGCCTGAGAGGGCGCCAGGCAAGAGTTTACTTTTGAGAAAGAAATTCAGCAGCCTTTACTTGTAACATATTCAGTCATGACTTCATAAAATGATAATAGCAAGGCTAGATCAGAAGTTGTCATATGGTTGTCAGAAGTGCAGATTATTTTAAGTGTATGATACAGATGTATAGTAGAGATGTCTGGTAGGTCACCTGTATGAAGAAATTCACTTTAGCATACATAGCTTGACCAACATATCAGTTTGCTCAGCTAGTCCAATTTTCTGCTGCATGCCATGAGAGTAATGAAAAGTTATGGTCATTTCTTCTCAAGACAGGGTTTAAGGGCATACTTTTACACTAATACAGATGCCATAGTATTTCATATGTTTTGGTTCAGCTCTTTAATAACCCCTACTTCTTTGATTTTTTAAGACCATGGTACTTTCATGTCTGTGCGATGTAAATTGAACACCATATCCTCATTTTCATTCTAATAAATTTCAAGCTGCGTCAAAAACTTTTGGACGCTGTTTCTCATGCCAATTGTTGCCTGTCACTTGCCACTTTGGACTTGATCAATCGGACAAGGGTGTTCGCCATAACTACCCCCCCCCCCCCCCCCGCCTAGTTTGGCCAGTGGAGCGCCCTCAAACGATGGGTTTTACAGTTTATTACCGTTTGTGTATTATGCTGCATGTACTGTTGTATCAAGTATTACTGCAAGGTGTTGTTGGACATACTGACATTCTCCTAGAGAAAGTACACTCACTGTCTCAATTTTCGGACAGTCTCACGACTAAACGAATACCTAGTGGAAAAAAGAATGAAAGTTGCGATGGTCGACCATGACATGTCAGGATGTGCTTTTCGCACAGGTCACGAAGTTGTAAGCAAAACTGATGCAGTAAAAGCCGCCATGATGTCACCTGGATAGTCAAAAAATTAAAACAGCCAAGTAACATTATCACTGAAAGGTGTTAGGGAATTTTTTAATTGAACCTTTTCGGGCCTTATATTAACCTGGAACGCAAAGAGTGACCATCGTGTAAAAGCACCAGTTTCCGAGTCAGAAATTTTAGTCGCCTCTCGACTGTCCGAAAAATTTTAGTTCAATTTTAATGTTGACGTGCAATAGTAGAAAACACTTTGAAAGATCAGCATGAAACAATGATTTCGTGTTACCATGAAAATTCAATACAAAAGAAGCGTTTTTGTTAAAAAGTTGTTGAATTTGCTTTGGCAACAGGCGTTGACAGTTTCAGTGACACTGTGATTGAGAAACTTTGTGGTTATGGCCCACTGAATCCGAAACGCATCAATGGGATTCATGAATATAATACATCAGAACGAGGCAACACTTTCACCCTGTTCGATGTAGGGTCACGATACTTCGAAAAGAACGCATTTCGGCAAATGTGTATAATTATTGGACATGTCGTCATGACAACTATTCACTTACCGTATTGTGACCGTCCATAAGAAAACTCTGACAAGGCTCTGTATCTTGGTCGGAAATGCAATTATTTAAAGCCCCATGAGCTGTATCTTTTGGCTATTTTTTCAGAACTTTTGTTTCGTGGTTTCCGTACACTTTCTGCATTGAATCCCTGAACTGTGATTAAATGCCAAGTATTTAGCATACCAATACAACCTATGTGAGTATAATCTACATTGTTATTGTTGAAAATTATATTCATGTCCGGACTAGAATTCATTTGTAAACAATAAACAATGATCACTACACACATACAAGCTGTGTTGACAAAAATAATACTCGAAATTTCAGCATGACGAACGGATTAGGGTCAGACACGGTAGTTGATATACAGAAGCAAAATACTGAAAAACTTGCCACAAGTTACAGCTTATGTACACAAAACAAAGCTGTTACCTCGAACTTGAAATCAAACCGGTTCTGTACTTGGTGATAATAGTGTGGATAATCAAGGATCTACTTTTCATGAGATTCTAGTTTTCATGTAGAACAAGAATCCAACTATATTGTCATAAATGAAAGACATTTATTCTAAATATGCACAATCATTTTATTATCATTAACTATTAACAACAGAGGAAACTTTTTGAAGTTTCAGTTTGCTTTTGTTTTTTTCAAAATATTTCGGGACTGACATGGTGATCACAAGTTTCTCTGATGAATCGCAAAAGATAACATTTTCGACGAAAAGAAGCCAAAATCATGTTGAATTCTGTGGCTTCTAGCGTACGAGCACCAGCATTGATGATCATATCTACCTCAGGACGAAAACACATCCACTCCATGTACCAAGGCGGCCCACACCACCTCAGTGTCCAATGGAGGTGACATGGCGCTTTTATTTTCCGGTGTCTTTTTCAAAGAAGTGAAGTTTTCATGCTAGCTTGGAATGCATCATCTTTCTTCTGTTTGACTCACTGTGACATGTAAATCTGATTTTTGTCCAATATTCTCCGTTTGGTGACATTGTTGCGCTATGTTGCCTTCAAGTTGTCCCTTCGTGCAGAACAGGTGCGCAGAAGACAATGTTTCACCTTTCGCGAGATAGTTTAGATCAGGATTTGCACACACGCCAGTATCTATCTCCAATTGTTCATAAATCACCACTTGCCACAGTTTAGATCAGGATTTGCACACCCGCCTGTGTCTATCTCCGCTTGTTCACAAATCACCACTTGCCACAGTTTAGATCAGGATTTGCACACACGCCTGTGTCTATCTCCAATTGTTCATAAATCACCACTTGCCACCAGTTTAGATCAAGATTGCACACCCGCCTGTGTCTATCTCCGCTTGTTCACAAATCATCACTTGCCACAGTTTAGATCAGGATTTGTATACACGCCTGTGTCTATCTCCAATTGTTCATAAATCACCACTTGCCACAGTTTAGATCAGGATTTGCACACCCGCCTGTGTCTATCTCCGCTTGTTCACAAATCATCACTTGCCACAGTTTAGATCAGATTTGCACACCCGCCTGTGTCTATCTCTGCTTGTTCACAAATCATCACTTGCCACAGTTTAGATCAGATTTGCACACCAGCCTGTGTCTATCTCTGCTTGTTCACAAATCATTACTTGCCACTAGAGCAAATCATCACTTGCCACGAGAGTTGCCTTATAGATGATTCTGTCAATCTGTCATCGAGCATCTTATCTCCTTTCGTGCAACTAGGGTGCCTGTCCACCGATCCAGATGGCCAGACCTTCGCTTACGGGCACGATGACGTAATCTTCGTAAGCTTTTACCTAGGACAAAAACAGAGTGTATGATGACAATTACTCGTTGATCTGCCATCACAGTCTATAAGTGTTTCGGGTCTAATGATATTGTCAATAAACTTCATTTGTTAGCAATTTTATGATATAATATTTACATATACTGAGTTGCGTCGACAAGGTTTATACACCGTTATAAACGTATTCAGAAGAAGTTTTATTTATCTGTTTAAAACAAAGTATACCCTATGCTTCTGAACGATATGTCCAGACACATGTTATTTTCACCTTCCCCTGTTTAACTCACGCCACAAGACAGCTGCGCTCAATCTGTTGCATAAGAGTGTCCATTCTTAGGTTGACTCACCTAATCTTACAGAACAGATCAATTTCAACTTTCCAATTAGGACCCTTCGTCACTCAGAGACTTTCAATTCAAAGAGATATCCTTCACATGTCAGGAAGTTTTCCTACCTTCCAAGATCGATGTATTTTGTAATTATTTAAAATATTTGCACACCTTAAGGAAAGGGAAGAGTAAATATATTTAATTTATACAAAAATATTGTTTTAAGTATAATTTCATAGGGGTCGCTGGTACCAAAAGGTATCGGCCGATTTCTTATCGCTCCATTATTATGTGCTGTTGAGCGATGATAATGATAAGGTTAGTGGTTAGAGGGATCGTGGTTACATACTGATTTTGGAACTGCAGGAGCAAGGTGGTTTACGATAGTATAGCTATATATATGTTTTAAACTCGACGACATCGCTATCTCAAATTCGATTCAAAAGGACGACATGAGATGACGCTTCCATCGTGAGTGTACACCAACGGTTGATTTCTCAAAGTAGGGATAAAAAATCTCTCTCTCTCTCTCTCTCTCTCTCTCTCTCTCTCTCTCTCTCTCTCTCTCTCTCTCCCCCCCCCTAGAGAGAGAATTAAAATAAGGGAGAGAAGTTACAGGTGTAAACACTCCTAAGAAAACGAACAGTCCTATTATAATGTAATCTTACCTATAAACGTGACAACAATGGTATTGGTAACATACGATGGCCAACATGCAGCTATTGTACCAGATCCAGCGGTGAGGTTTATGACATGCCTATCTAGTACTGCCCTTTCGATTCCGTTTCACTGAGAACTTGCAGATTATGCTACTGTTGCCTTATCGCTGTGATCTAACCAGAGTGGTGCTCGCGTTCAGCCAGTTCATACTGAATAACCTCTATGGTTTGTTGGAAATGAGTTGCATTTACTGTCAAGCCTTGGAAAGTCTCCCAACTTTCAACGCTGTCGCCTCTTTGAGTTGAGGGCGTGCCTTGGTCGAGGACAGAATCGTTTACATTGGCAGATCTGGTGAATGGAAAATGCCGGGGAAAACCTGACGTAATTGGTGGTGGTGGTAGAGAATATGTCATTCCCTATGGGTGAGAGATTAGTGCCAAAACAATTGTGTTATCATTATTTTACTAGGTTTACATTATTTCGTTTTCTCATTGTTTGCATTTCAAGTTTAATATGTTTGCATTGTTATTTCATTATGTTTACATTTTTATTTCATTCTTTCATTTTGTTTGCATTTTTATTATATTATGTTTGCATTTTTATTTCATTCTTTCATTTTGTTTGCATTTTTATTATATGTTTGCATTTTTATTTCATTCTTTCATTTTGTTTGCATTTTAATTATATTATGTTTGCATTTTTATTTCATTCTTTCATTTTGTTTGCATTTTTATTATATTATGTTTGCATTTTTATTATATTATGTTTGCATTTTTATTATATTATGTTTGCATTGTTCTTGCATTCTTTCATTTTGTTTGCATTTTTATTATATTATGTTTGCATTTTTATTATATTATGTTTGCATTTTTATTTCATTCTTTCATTTTGTTTGCATTTTTATTATATTATGTTTGCATTTTTATTTCATTCTTTCATTTTGTTTGCATTTTTATTATATTATGTTTGCATTTTTATTTCATTCTTTCATTTTGTTTGCATTTTTATTATATTATGTTTGCATTTTTATTTCATTCTTTCATTTTGTTTGCATTTTTATTATATTATGTTTGCATTTTTATTATATTATGTTTGCATTTTTATTTCATTCTTTCATTTTGTTTGCATTTTTTATATTATGTTTGCATTTTATTATATATGTTTGCATTTTTATTTCATTCTTTCATTTTGTTTGCATTTTTATTATATTATGTTTGCATTTTTATTTCATTCTTTCATTTTGTTTGCATTTTAATTATATTATGTTTGCATTTTTATTTCATTCTTTCATTTTGTTTGCATTTTATTATATTATGTTTGCATTTTTATTTCATTCTTTCATTTTGTTTGCATTTTATTATATTATGTTGCAGTTTATTTATTTCATTATGTTAACATTTTTAATTCATAGAACTATCCCACAATCCTTTTAACAAAATGGCTGGTTCCAATAGTTTGACATCGGCTTATGAACTAGTACTAGAAATTGCTGATTTCCTTCAATCAGCATCCTAAGTTTGTTAGTTGGAATATATGTATGATAGCTTAGGTGCTTTGTCAAAATGAACTTATTGTACTCCAACTGGAATTGCCTTTTCCTTAGTGTCAGCTAAGGGAGCCTTCAGTAATTACAGGGGGTGGTCCGGGGGAATTTCGCACACACCTGTACCATAAAATGTGACCCTCCCCTATCCTCCTGTCTAAAATGTGACCCTCCCCCTTGTCCGACATTCTAAAACTTGACCCTCCCCCAACTGCTGCGGTATTCTCCCCAGGAATAACTGAAACAGTATCAGCTAATTTACATAACAGTTGGTTCAATTGTTATGTTAGGGACAAATTACAGAGGGGAGGGCTTGTGGTTTTGGAGGGACAGTCGCAATTTATCACGCAAGAATTTTTGAAGAGATATTTTATTTCATACATTTGCGGGAGGGTCACAATTTTTTTGCAACTATAAGAAGACAAGATGTGGCTGATTTAGTGCTTCACTAAAAAATATCAAATCATAATACATGGAGTCTATCAGGCAAACTATTGACAATTTACCCCAACAAAACATGCTATATCTGTATATTATATATGTTTGATAACGTATTTAAATGTACTGTACTTGAATTGGGAAGTAAAATGTGCATTCGTGTACAAGAAATTAATTTCTGAATTTCATCTAAAAAGTTAGTTCACTATCCATGGTGTCTATGATGAAACTATGAAGTTTTTTTCCAATACAAAAATAGGTAAATCTTTGCATTTTTGTACTCTTGATTACTGATATTAATAATCTTGATAAGACTAGAGTGGTTACAAGTCTATGGTTGTGTAAAAATTTGATTTTAGAATTTCACCAAAATGTTGATTCACTTTGCATGGCGGTCTATGATGAAACTATGATTAATTTTTTTTCCAATGCAAAACTAGGTACATCTGTGCATGTATGTGCGCTTGATTATTTATATTAATGTTTTTGATTAAACCAGAGTGGTTATGCGTCCATGGTTGTGCAAGAAATTTGATTTTGGAATTTCACTGAAAAGTTGATTTACTGTATATGGGTAGTCTATGAGAGAACTATGCACAATTTTTTCCAATATAAAACAGGCAATATCTTTGTATTTATGTACATTTGATAATTGATATACACTTTTCCACCTGTTGCATATGTTTTTGTCGCTTGTCTTCATCAGTTGTAACTGTTCAAGTTGTTTAATGTAGGATACCACCGCATCTTCTTTGCTTGTGAAACTTGTGGATAATGTGTACGTATTTTGTTGGTGATTTCCTATTCAGGATTTAATATCGAACAGACAATCAAAGTTTTGGCCATAAAATCAGCTTCTGTCAAAAGTGACCCTCCCCCCAAGATAGGTTTATAAAAAGTGACCCTCCCCCTTGAACTGTTTTCTAAAAAGTGACCCTCGCCCGCTTCCCCCGCCCCCTGTTATTACTGAAGGCTCCCTAAATTGAACCAGCTTCGAGACTAAGGTAGTGTTGTGTTCTAGAACCTCGAAATGTTCGGCAAATTTCTACACCTCCTGCTCTTTCGATTGTGGGATATGCAATGTTCAAAAACAAACATCCTAAAAGCCATTTCATTTACCGGCATGTGTATCTTTTCTCACCGAGGCATTGCTCTCGTGAGTAGAACTTTTAGAGCCGTATAAGAATGTTATGTCAAGTTGGACGACTCCGTAGGCATGATGTGATGACAGTTTGTCTCGCACTTGATGATGAGTACGACTCTGAGCGAAAATACCTACTCAGTTCGTCCCTGGTTACTTGTGTCCTCAACAGCCGCATTATTGTTGTTGGTTTAGATTAGATGTAGTTGCAATAATTGCAGCCCACGGACCGTGCGCCAGTTTTATGTCGTCACGGCGTTGGTTGTGTTGTAGCGGTGGCCAGTAGGACTACAATTCCATCCGTAGAAAACGCGGAAATTTGCACAGATCGACTGTGCCCAGAAACGATCGCCGAGTCTTCCCTTTACCTCATGGAAATGTCACCATAGTCTAGCTGCCTGGTCATCAGCGATGCCATCTATGCTAACGACATTGTCAACAGTGTACAACTGTACATGTATACTTAAAACTGAAAACAACGGTTAATAAAAGCTGAACGAAGCTTTCCTTCATACCCGCCGCGCTAGCCCTGCGTACGATGCTGTGTGTTCCGCTACAGCTAATCGCCCCGCTCACGATTAGCTGTAGCGGAACACACAGCATCGTACGCAGGGCTACCGCCGCGCCGCCATATCTTGCACGTTACCATGATGATCTCGCCCAATGTGACCACAGACATGGGGACGGCAGACTACTGTCTATGAACTGTCGTTTTTCAGTCGAAATACACACCGTCGACCATTTCCTTAGCGTAGATAGCATCGTATCCATCTCCATGTGATAAGAGAAAATCGCCGCCCGTGCGACCCTTTCTCTTCACAGCAAAATGTCCGCGTTTTCTTCAGCCCTGCGCCACATGTACACAGCAAACATATCAGAAAAGCCGAAGCACGGCCTGTTGGTTACTATTATTGCTGCTACTAGCGTCGTTCCTTCTACCGAAAGGACTGACTTGTCTAAAGCAATCTGCTGCTGGCCTTACTAACGCCACAGATGTCGTGGTACTGTTGAGAGTAGCGTGTCTCCCAGTACCAGCGCATGAACAGCTGGCGGCTATGACGGCGACTAGTGTTTTGCCCTTTAACTTAGTACATTTTCATGCTGTGATACGTCCATGGTTAAACTTCGGATGACAAAAACGTGAAATGAGATCAAGGGACTTGCTTTTAAGTACATATAGTACTGCAAATTTCACAATCTGCCTTACAAACTGAAATGATAGCGAACGCATATAACAGTATTTCACACAAACAGGAAAGTGAACTTTCGGCGCTAGGCTAGGGAGATACATAAATTATGATAATGAGATAGATAAACATGTGAACACAATCAAATAAAAATTTTAACACTGAGAAAACGCTATAAAAAGCTTTAAAAATGCGTGAACGAAATAAAATGCCAACACAATATAAAAAAAAATGAAAGCAAAATGTGCGCACGAAATAGAAATGCAAACATTATTAAGTAGAAATTCAAGCAAAATGGGTAAAAGAAAAATAATGTTTAAAAAATGACATTCTTTTTTCATTATGTTAACATTTTTATTTCGTTTTTCATTTAGTTTGCATTTTTGTTGTACTATGTTTGCATTTTTTGTCATTTTTAATTTTGTTTGCATTTTTATTTTATTATGTTAGCATTTTTATGTCATTCTTTCATTTTGTTCGCATTTTTATTACATTTTCTCATTTTGTTTACATTTTTATTTCATTATGTTTACATTTTTTCATTTTTAATTTTGTTTGCATTTTTATTTCATTATGTTAGCATTTTTATGTTGTTCTTTCATTTTGTTTACATATTTATTTCATTATGTCTAGAAATGAAATGTAAATATATCATAATAAAAATGCAAACAAAATAAGAAAAATGACATAAAGATGAAAACATAATATAATAATAATGCAAACAAAATGAAAGAATGAAATAAAAATGTAAACATAATATAATAAAAATGCAAACAAAATAAAAGAACGAAATAAAAATGCAAACATAATATAATAAAAATGCAAACAAAATGAAAGAATGAAATAAAAATGTAAACATAATATAATAAAAATGCAAACAAAATGAAAGAATGAAATAAAAATGTAAACATAATATAATAAAAATGAAAACAAAATGAAAGAATGAAATAAAAATGTAAACATAATATAATAAAAATGCAAACAAAATGAAAGAATGAAATAAAAATGCAAACATAATATAATAAAAATGTAAAGATAACAAAATAAGAATGCAAACACAATGAGAAAACGAAATAAAGATGTTAACATAATAACATAAAATGCAAAGAAAATGACAAAATGTAATAATGTAAAGATAATAAAATAATGATAACACAATGTTTTGGCACTAATCTCACCCCATAATTCCCAACTGCTGGCCTAGTCGTTGCGACAAATCCGGACAGAGAAAGTCGAGTCCATGCCTTATTCTGTAAACCGGTCTCGTAGAAGCTTCTGTTACCGGATCAGAAACCAGACTAGTCGCGGATGAAGCAGAAATTATGCTAGTTGCAGATGCATAGCGCGATGGACCAGAGGCCACGCTTGTTGTGGACGAAGACGACGATGGACCAGAAACCAATCTAGTTGCAGATAAACATGATGATGAAGCGGACGTAAGGTTAGTCACAGAGGAACATGCCGACATGCAGGAGACCATGCTAATCGTAGAGCAGCTTGGCGACGGACGGGATCTGGAAGCCGTACTAGACTCAGACGAACATCGACGAGACTCCAAGTTATCCAGCAATGAGCGCAGAGCTGGATCCAAATCATCGCTCGATGACTCATCGTCTTCGCGAATAGAATGACCGCGGTCCCAGGATCTTACGTACACAAAAAAGTCACCGTATGCTCCTGGCCGATAAATTATCTCTTCTACTTCGTCAGATTCTGAAACAGAGACGAATAACGCAAATTAGGACCGAGGAAATTATATTTGGACTAATACCGGTAAAACCGTATAAGAGTTGATTTTTCCATAAAGTGTTCATAAGATTGTTCTGTAAAGTGTCAGTCTTGAAAGTGATTTATTTATTCTAAAGAGCACCAAGAGTTTGATGATATGTCGATTATATCCAAAGGAATCTAAAAACGAAATTATACAAGTGTAATATTTTCACGGCAAGTAAAGACTACATTCCTTTAAAATTGCCAAGTTTTCTTGGACGTCAAAAATTTGTGAATATTAACGTGATTAGTCACAGAATATTTCGTAAGACTAGAAACTAGTTCCCATGATTATCTTGACGGAAAGTCCAGCTTGAAGGAACAAGTCGATTTAATCAAGAAATGAATCATAATACTTTCTAAGCTTTTGTTGACCTTAAAAAATATAGAGCGCCTTATTTTCACATTGTATGTGTGAATTCTTTGATCACACTTTTGTCTTTCTTCGATAGAACTTTCAAAACTGACACGTATTTTATTTTGATTTATATTTTGGTTTCTCTTTGTACACTGCAAATGCCACAAAGGAAATATTAAAAGTTAATTTTTATGTGTTTCTTGTGTGAGTGAAAACTTTCTCTTGGCAAAAAAATACCGGGTTGAAGTCTTATCGAATATTGCCATAGTAGGTTTCAACAAAGCGATTAATATTCGGAGAAAATCAAGCGACTCTTTCATTATGTACCCGCGATTTTGTTGTTCATTGTTTTGAAAGGGACACTGATTTTTGTCTTTTATTTAAATGAGAGTGTCTCCGCACAGAGCCATTTCCTGGTCAAAAGACAGAAACTTAAGCGATTGTTACGCATAATTTTTCAGAATATAAAGTATCGTTGATATCACTCACCGGAGTCTTCGAACTCGGACTCAGACTCGGACTCGGGTTCAGGTGACCAATCCCTGATGGCTTCGGCCACTTTGTGAAACATCAAAGTAAGCACAGTAATCGCAGTGAAGAGCATGATGGAAAGTCAATGAGATTCAAGCAAATAAAATGCCGTAAAGAGATAGAGAGAGAAGACTACCATCATGATAGGTTTCGCGTATCACAGGAATGAGTTTGTGATCAAAACTGGCAGACAATGCGTCATGTCGTCATGGGTCACGTGGTTTCCGTATTCTTTGCGTCATCGCTGTTCGCTTCATACTGCGGTGGTGTATTGAACAATGGTAGAAGATTGTCTGCAAGTCTAGTAGGAGTAATCTGTACCATGTGACATGAAACGTGAGTTTGATTGTGTCTAATACGTGACTTGAGTGAGCAGGGCCGGGAGACCACATGACTTACAATAGCCTGGAATAGGGCTGTTTGCGGTTATAGTTTTATTTACCGATTAATTTCAATTAGGCCTATAGGCCTATCATGCTACATGCGCCATTCTGCTTGGACAAGAGCTCATTCCATCGATGCTAGCAAATACTGTTTAGCAGTGGTAAAACGGGCCCCTTAAACCAGCAGTTTCGAAAATTGCCCAGTTGGTGCATTTGAACATACCGATCTAAACTTAGGCCTAATCCGAAAACGTCCTCGGTCGTTGTTTCAAAGACCGAAGTCCGGACAAAAGTATGGGTCTGTAACTTACCTCTTGGTGAAAATACGTTGGGGGTCAATGATGAAAGATACCTCTGAAGCAGAACATTTGGGTTTGATGAACACAAATCATTGCATTTGAGCAACGGTGCACCGTGCACTTTTGCTGCGGTTCCGTAGCCCTACCACTCCCTGGCTGGTTGTTTTGGGGAGTGGGAGTGGTAGGGCACGTGCACTTTGCTTGATTTAGCGGTAGTCGAGACGCAACACACAGCTTTTTAAATAAGCTAGTTCTCGTTCATATACAGATAAATTGACACGTCCTCACTGTAACGGTATGTCAGATATTCTTTGCCACTGTTCGGGCTGTAAGTAACAGACGAGGATGTTCTAACGATGTTGACCAAGAAGTTCAAAATAATTATGGGATTACTTTAGGTGAGTGACTGCGACGAAGGTTGACATCAAATGCAAAAAGCAGTGTCAGCGTCCAGCTCTCCCTGAATCGGGCAGCACACTGCAAAACTGTTAATCACAGTTGCTGTCATCCCAAGTCTGGATTATTTCAAAACTGCTTGTTTACTGGTACAATAACGTCCAAAGTATCCTCTATTCCAAATAGCGCCTGTAACCTCACTGTACCAAGACTGAATATTACGATGATCAACGCATCGGTACAAAATGAGACAAATCTATTTCAGTATGCCAGAGCAGCCAGGACTATTGTTCGTATGTAAATTTACGAAAAAATGTTACTTTTTCTTGTGATTTGAACTCTTGACCCATTTTCTGTGTCTGCAGCAGGTCGCATTACGGAAGGCTCCGTTAACCTTGGAATACCCTAGGGCCTACTTCCCTGGAGGATCAATTTCACAGACCTGCCTTTCCTACAATGGCACTACAATAGCACCAGCTGGATTAGATAAACATAACAATGGAACATTCACACCTTGGGGATTAAAAGTCTTCTGTTTGTCACCCGATTTGCTCAGGGCAAGGACTCGGATTTCAGGTACCATGCAAGTTAATGCAGTCGTCCCCTAATGGCAAGTTGGTGTTCGCGTTACATGTGAAAAATTGTAAATTATGTTGATGAACGTAAGTAATGCGAACGTTATCGTAGGATACTGTCTGCGTCTGTTGTCAACGTAATCCAAACTTATAAAAACGCTCGGTCTCGGGCGCTGAATTTCCGAAGTTCCATCTCTCATACGTCCGTTTCCTGCATTTGTGGCTAATAAAGGTATACTGTCACCTGTTCCAATTTTGCCACAGTTACCATGGAAAGAGAAAATCTAATCAATCACAAAGTTTAAGCGGGTGGCCGCTTTTTAAAAACAGCGCCCCCACAGAGGTATTTTGAACACCAAGGAACGCCCCTTTGACCATATATGGGCATATTTGGATTAAAGGTGACTGTATACCTTTAAGGTAGAACGCGCCTCGGGAAAGATATTCGGACTCTCAAACTATTACACTTCCTTTTTTTTATATACCACTTGTTGGGGTTAATTTTAAAGCTCTTGGCGTAAGAAAACTTTTCACTGGCTTAGTTTTTTTCTGAAATTGAAAATTTTATTTATTCTCCATACAGTTAACACAGGGATGGCGGCCATTTTGAATTTTAAATATCGGTAAATCTCGAGTTATTTGTTGCTCTACTACCAAAATTTGCACGGGGACCCCCGATTTTTATTCTTGATATTAGTGAGAGAATGGCTGAAAGTTTCATTTCAGGAAAGTGTGAGCAAAAGTTTAAGTCTTTCACTTTCGAGGCGCATACTACCTTAACGTGACGAAAATGCCCAAGCAAGACATCAAAGACACACAAGTTGATATAATATTACATATTTTTGCCTGAATACATGGGTTTAGGCGCCAAAGAGCAGGTGACAATTTGCCCGACGCCAGGAGGGCAAATTGTCTCCTGCTGCGAGGGCAGATAAACCCGTGTATTCAGGCAATAATATTTTATTACATGCCTCTTCACAGTTAATGTTAATGCTATATGACATTTAGTTACGTGCAGGGCATTTTCAAACAATTTTACCATTATCAACCAGCAGCAAACAGATTTTAACGAAAGTCAAAATAGCAGTTCGCGCATGGATAGGCCTATTTTACATCTAGCGTTAAGCGTCTACTGACGTCGAAAACATCGAAAGGCTTCACTGGCCTGGGTAACCATGGGAACCGGTCAGTACATCGTTCACCGGCCCGCTAACATCCAGGATGTTCCTATTCAAATCAATGCACTGATTTGCATTCACCTCGAGGCATGTAATAAAATAGCAATAACCCCCGTCGCAGTCGGGTATACACTCGATTTTGGTACAATGCGCTCCATATAGAACTCGCCTATCCACTCGTGCTATATGTCGCGCATTGTACCTACATGTAATACCGTGGTTTCAATCGGGTTCGAACTCACAACGTACGGCACCCAAATCTTGACCACCAAAATCTCGCATATACCCTCCCGCGGTGGAGGTTATTGCTTAAATACATATTTTATGCAGATATCACACTGTTGACGCACAATAGATGAAAACATCGAAAGGTCAGAGTGAAACCATTATTTCATCAATACAAAATAGATGGTTTTGTCAAAAATCCATTTAATGTGCTCAGATGACAGGCGTTGTCAGTTTTAATGACCGCAGACGACAATTTGTGATATTCACTCGCGTCGCACCCTACGCGCGCATAAAAACAGTGTCACTCAATTGGGCGCGAGGTTACGTGAATTCGAAAATGGTTGATCTTTTGGGCAAGTGTGTATTATTGATGGAAATGTTGTCAATTATTCAAAATTTGTTGCAGGGAGTGTACTGTCAAAACTTGACCTGCAATGATTAATCAAAACCAGGACGTTACTTAAACATTTTTAACCGACGAGTTCTGTGTTAAAGACTGAAATAACGAAATCAAGCGGGTAACTTCATGAGATTCTCATTTTCAAAATCAGAACAATAATATCAACAACCATTTTGACAAATTTCTCGCTTTTGTTTTGCCGATTCAAAATGAAATATTAAAAAATGCAAACTAAGCTTCCGACCCAATGTATGAAAAGGTTCTTACAGGAAAACCACTTTTTCTTTTATTTTGGCCTGAGCAGCATGGCAAACTTCAACTTTGAGATGCCACTCAAATTTATGACGACACACTTGAGTATTCATCAGTCATTTATCTTATGCATAATTCCATGGCCCTGTTGCTAGGGCTCCTTTTTGATGCATTTTTAAAAGTTGAATCTTCTTCACGTAAAAGTTCGAAGGATGTAGCCCAGTATTAGATGACTTGACATTTTTCAGCGACACATCGGCGGCGATGAATAGGATTTTCTGTGATAACGACCCATAGAGGGCGCTCGTCAGTCGATCGACTTCCTAATTCGGCCAAGATGGCAAATCATGTTGACGTGCTTTGATCTGGCAAGGAGAATGAGGGGACACTCCAAAACAATAAGCTAACTTATCGGATTGACATTGACGAAGCTACTCGTGTGGTGAATAACAAAGATACTAGTAAATCGATGGCAAAGTGGGCTGATCAGGATGAAATTATAGCTATAAAAGAACCAACTTTAGGAATAGTCAAGAGTAGTAAGTTTTTATTCCCAACTGGGATAAATAAGAATTTTTTACACCATTTTATTCATTTATCTAAAGGGAGCGAAGGAAAAATTAACCATCCATGTAACTAAAGTATGACCCTGACCTATATACGAACTCACGCGCAGCAGTGCATTGTCCTGAACTAAGCAGGGAAATTCCCTGCTGAGTCAGGTCACATTCTGAATGAGACTTGCGCAATGCGCTATGACTCACCCCCACTATCAAAACGGAACGACATTCTATTCTCTCTCTCATTTGTTAGATAGATTCTGACTGTGCTGCAGCTCTGCACCGTTCCATAAGTGTTCCAGTGCCCATTCTGGAGGTGGATGTAAGTATATACTCGTTTTCTGGTTGTGTGAATTTACTATGTTTTTCCTGCGCCTATCGGAGCGAGATTTTCACCTATTTTAATCCCTCCCATACAGTAACCGTTCCGATCTTGAACACTGTTGCGCAATACCTTTTCAGGCAGGGACTTTCCGGTAGGGAACTTTCGCAATACCCTTCCAGTTGCTTAGCAACTTGTCACGTGGTTTCAGAGGTCTGAAAGTCTACAGTTTTCAGAAACATTTTCTGTGGAATTTTTTCTGAACCTAACTTTCATATCCATTCAATCCATAATGTCTTAGGTATCTTTCCAGAGGAGGACTAAATCCTTCTTGTTTTTGTATTTCTAGTGCCTGTTTGAATATGTTCTGAATAAGTTCTGACTCGTTTTCTGTTGTTGCACCTTTTTCTTGTATTTGAGTAAACAACTGCTTATATTGCACATAATAATGTTTATACTTCTCTCTTCTTTTTGATACTCCAGTTTTTCCTTGTATTACATCAATAATAACACCTGGTACAGGCGTCAAAGCTATGAGTACCGGAACTGTAGGAATTGCCGCTATTACAGCAGAGCTTACAAGAATTCCTTTAGTAATATTAAGAGCCATATCAATTCGGCCCATTAATTTATAACTGCGGCGATATGCAGCGCTGGTTCTTTCGATATAGTCGGCCAATTGTTCAACGCTTTCAACAACTGAGATGTGCATTTTTTTTACTGTATATGTAAGGGATGATAAAAATAATTGTAGTAATATAGAAATACAATATGGCAGAAGGAGGAGAAGATATACCACTCCAGGATTTCGATGATGCAAATTTAAATGATGATGATGACGCTACTGCTGAAACATTCTTTATAGACGATGATAATGCCCTTGCAGAAGCTGATCCTTTCCTTGCTAGCTCAAGCGCGCGGAGCCCGCAGGTAGATCCTTCGACTAGATATAGAGTAGAAATTGAAATACAAATGGCTGAAAATTTCTTAGATGAAAATAATATTACTGATGAAGCAGCACGAATTGAATTGATTACTAATGCAAAGATTGAGAATGGAAAGCTATATTATAAAAACCTCAGGCTATCAAAACTTTCAGGAAGTGGATTTAGATCGCTCAAGACATTAAAAAAAGAAGCGGGAGGATATGAATTTGTAACTAAAGTATACAGTAAGACGGGGGACAGCGCAGAGCCCGAATATGTGAGTCGTACATTGTATTCTGAAGATGTGAAAAACGATAAAATACCGGCTGAGAAGATGACGCCAGAAGACATGGGTGTATACAAAGATGAACCTTAGCCTTATTTTAAAATAGCCTTATTTTAACTTTTTCGTTGTTAAGATCGCCAAGACGCATATTCGCAATCCTTAAAAATAACCTTATTGAATGTTATCGTGATCTCTTCAAACATAAAAAGGAGAGAACGAACATGACACTGTACGGAATTCAGAACGAAAATCTAAGAAAATTGAGAAGTGGTGCGTCCGATGCAGATGCCGCCGTCGTGAACGATAAGTTACTTTTCGACACATATAAAACAAAATATGCTATTCGTCTGTCTCATCCCCTCGTGACAGGCCATGGAGTTGCATATCCAAAAGAGTTAGGGAGTCATATCGAATGGGAAATTACGCTTGCACCCGCCTCCCAATTACTTGTCAGTAATCAGGTTGTTACAGCCAATTATAAATTAAAAAACATTCAAATGGAATACGAAACATTTCTGATTCCGTACTCGCAAGAGATACTGCTGGTTATTACAACAGTGGGAAAAGTTTTCTCTACGAGCATATACATTATTTTAGAATAATCTCATTCAAAGAATCGGACACGGTTATCAATGAAAATATAAATGTGCCACGACGTAGCATTAGAGGTATCTTATTACTCTTCACTAAAAATCAGAATCAGACAGAACTGAACAGTGAACTTTTCTTTAACCCATCCATTGAATCTGTGTCTGTATCAATCGAAGGCATTGCAAATAAAGTGTACGCTCAGAAGATGATACCAAGACAATTTTGGAAAGAAACACGACGGTATTTTGCTGAAGATAAAGATTGGTGTGAAATTGATATAGATGAGGTCGATTATTTGAAGAATAAATTTGTCTGTTTATCGATCTGCGTAGTTTTAAAGATATTGAGTTTCATGGAAAGGTTTAAAAGTAATGAACACAAAGGACGGAATACAGCTTGAGATCCTGAAGAAAGATGCCTCGTGGGGTGGCGACGACGCTCACAATGATAATATATTTGCCCACGTTTATGTTATCAGTGATGCCCAGGTCTCTGTTGAAAATAGTGAATTAAAGTCTTTACAATTTAAACCGTAACGTAGGTCATTCCTATTGGCCGTGTTTCTGCCAGCCATTCGCCCGTGTTCAGATTGTATAGCTGCACACGTTTGATATCATTTGGCGCCATCATGATTTTACTTCGCTTTTCACTACGGATTTCTCCAGCCTTTTTCCGTACAAACTGTACAAATTGTGCCTGCTCCGGCTCCTTCCCAGTTTCAAATAGATCTTTATAATCTTCAAAGTTCAAATGTTTTCTAACACAAACATCTTTCACCCCTTTATTTTTTTTCGTCTCTGAAACGGGAGTTCGAAAAGCATACACTTTCGAGCGTATGCCGACAAAATCAAGAATAGGTACACCATTCAACTCATCTTTAAATTTACCTATTACTTTTTTATTAATCTCGGAAAGTTGGGCCCACTCATCCCACTAGTATCATATATAGACTTCTCACCATTCTTTTCAACATCTTCTCGGACTATATCATTGAAAGTTACGTCCGGATCCGGGATCGGTACACTGTAAACAAAACTGTCAGTATCCATGTAGGCTAATCGTATTCCAGGAACTGAGCCCGAAAGTAATCGTAATGCGTCTCATACATAAGCAGCTTAGAAAGTTCCAGTATTGCGGCGCCGATGAAAACTGGTTTTACATATCTATGCTCATCCGTTTTCAGTTCCAGTAGGGCACTGTCGCAGGAATCGCCATCCTCTTCGGAAGTTATGAAAGTTATATGTTTCGTCTTTGGATTATACTTCTGAATCTTTTTACGGCCACTATCCGTACCGTTCCAGTCCGAAACAAATTTAAAGTCTCTGTACTTTCGAACATCTTCTATTGTCTTACCGAACATTGCATTATTCATCAGCTTATAGAAATTCTTTTCGAAATCTGTCCTCCCCTTTGCCCTCATTTTAGTGTTAAAGTCAATATATTCCGCGAGACATGCCCTCTCATCGAAAGCAAGCGCCCGATACACCTTTTTCAATCTCATTCCCATCCGAAGATAGAATTCAAGCAACTTGTAGTGTAAGACGTATCTCTCTCTGCCAACACACTTGTAATCAGTCGAGTGCCCTGCCCGGAAATCGAAGTGATGCGGCGCTAATGGCAAATCGCTGTGTTCTTATGTATTCGGCTGGATATTCTAGATCTACTTCTAGAAAACTTGGTGGAAAGGTGGCGCCGGGTCCCCACGCCCCGCCAGCTGTGCCGTCTCGGGCATTACCATTCGTCCCACTCTTCCATCGTCATCCAATGAAGTCCGCCCGTAGGCATTGCCTGACTCATTGCCCAGCCGTAGAGATTGTTTGCATCGAGATATTTTATTTCGGTCACCGGCTTCTCTCGGATCCAGTTCCCGCCAGCTTCACCAGCCCCTTCGGTGACGTAAGCAGGATGATTTGTCTGTAAGTAATGAATATTACACTGGCTGATACCGCCTCGAATCCCCCTCTGTACGAAATTCATCTGCTCAGCATCTTGAATGAGCCCAAACTTATTACCCGTGTAAAGTAACATAGCATCCCATGTCAAGCCGGGCGCCGACATATAGTGGGCTGGATCTAACTTGTACGCTTCTAAACATGTGTCACGGAAATTTTCGAATATATTTGCAAGAAGTAGAACGTCAGTCTCACAATAGAATTCCATATAATCACGAATCGTCTTACATCCAACTTCGTCCCATACTCGCAAAGCATGTTCGTAATCGACTCTGAAATCCCCTCTTCCGTCAATTCGCTATAAAATTCCCCCCTCTCCGGGAGCTCCTCCTCTCCCAGTCTGTCAACCGAGTCTAAATATTCGTAGGGGAAGAAACCTTTCGCCCTTTGAATGTCCGGTACGAAAGTGGTACCGTCCACCCATCCTCCGGCACAGTTTTTGCCAACTTCGCGAGCAACCCCATCATCAACTGAGCACTATCCATAAACTTTATAGAAAAGAAACGTTTCTTTATCTCCCTCTTCCCATCAACAACAATTGAGGCACTAAAAATAAATGTTTTCGAGAGACCCATAATTCCACCATTGCTCGTCTTAGCTATGATTTTAGCTCTGGTCCGGGACCATCATCTATTTCATGTAATTCTTTCAAAATAAAAGAACCATCGTATCCCTTGAGGTTGTGAAAGTAGATAGGAATGGTTCTCGACAGGCCGACATCCCTCGCAATAAAAAGTCGCCCCCTCCTTCACTACTCGGTATCCTGTAATTCTTTCAAAATAAAAGAACCATCGTATCCCTTGAGGTTGTGAAAGTAGATAGGAATGGTTCTCGACAGTCGACATCCCTCGCAATAAAAAGTCGCCCCTCCTTCACTACTCGGTATCCTGCCGGCTCTCCACATGCAATACAGACTGGATTGTCGTAATTAGAAGGATCTTTCATCGGTATTATTTTCCAATAATACGATTTCGAATAATACTCGCCCGTTCTTTCATATCCTTTAGAATTCTGTAACACAGGAGAGACCTGTGAATGTTCTTTTACCATAAACTTTTGGCCGCCGTTCCGAAGGGGCCCCCCACCCCCGTTCCACCATAACATACGAAAGACAAATTGGAATGTGTCGACCGGTCCCCTTCTCAATAATTGCCTCAGTATCTGCATAGACGACATAGGGGCGGGGACCTTCTTCCGATGTCCTTCGAATTGACATACTTCCTTAGAAAAACTGGCTGGGCGGCGTCTGTTCCACAGTATACCTGATGTTTTTCTAACTCTTCTGTTGACTTAAACCTCTTTTACAAACCGGGCAAATACACTTCCTTCTGTGCTTATTCTTACGATTAGTATGAGAATTAAGAAGACGATTTAACGAAGTAATTGGCACGAAGTGACCCCCGCCCTCCCCACCAACTATCAGTAATATATTTGCTACCCGATCCGCTCCCGGAACGGGTCCCTCGGCTCCGCTATATAACACAGTTATGTCGGACGGGGCGGGATCGGACTCGTGGATCTGAAACACTTGAAGTTTCGTGCCCGGATTTTGCTGCTCGAAGCGCCTGAATACAGTCAGATCGGCGGGCGTAGGAAAGGGAATACCTTCCCAACAGTAGTCAGCCATAAATGGGGCGTACGTCTTCCAGTTTCTCCTTACCTGACCACCCCTCTTTTCACGAAACTCGGGATCGCTCAACTTTATACTTGCTACGACGGCATACTGCAAAACAATTCTCGGCCCCCCACCGGTAGAATAAGTTCGCTAACACAATGCTTATTTTTTAACCATCCGGGAAGTTGGACTGCGCCAGCCCCGAGTAAAACTTCTACTAGAATTACTTCAAAATTAAGTATCTCCTCGAGAACGAGACCAGAACCCTCAACAGCTTCAATTGTATCAAGCATACGATTGTAGCGATCTATTAATTGTTGTTTCACATCCGCCCCTCCTACATCTTTTGTGTATGTATTTTTTAATTTAACAGGCAATGTACGATTTTGTGTATTACCAGTTTTCGGATCCGATAATTTGACTTCCATTTCAGTATAAACAGAGTACATCTTTCTTTCTTTGACCATACCTTCAATATCCACCAGCTCCCCGATATCCTTGACTCGCTTGACTTCAGGAAATTCTTTTCGTAAAACTGCTCCCTTGAATGCTGTATGTAATCGACGGGCCATAATAATCTTTATGATATATACTATCCTAAAAATTTTTAAAATGAAAAATAATTATTCTATGATAGGTCATCAAAATCCACTATAATATTTTTGTCAGCATTTATTTGTTTATATATCTCACCTAATCTTTCTAAGTCGACTAGTTCTTCCGCATCTTGAATTTCTGGTTTATTAGGCGCAGCACAAAATAACCTCTCAACAGTGAAAGAAAGGCCACGCTTACTTAATCGCGGTTTAAATGCTAAGAATTCTATCTTACTACCTTTCCTGATATTACGAGGTACAATAGCAGGATTTTCTCGGACTGGCAATGGGCTCACTGTTTTAAAAGCACAGTCAATTTCTTGAACCATATCAATACATGTAGCGAAATCGTCCCCTCTTTTAAACCGAAATTTAAAATACGCCACTGGCTGTGCCTCGCTCCCTCGCTTCTGATACACTTTAGATGGATTGTAAAATCCAGTAGTATTCTTGGAGTGAGCGGCCAGGCTTGCAGCATAACTTTTAGCAGTGCTTGCATCGAAACTTTCACCTAGGGTACGGAATATTATTAAATCGTAAACTTTTGAAGACTCGGTTGCCAACGGACACACATTTCATCGCATGTAGCTGATCTTTAGAACCGTACTTAGGTCCGATGGGGAAAACCACTTCTAGCTCACTGTCTACGTATATGAAAGGATCTACCAAAGATTCTTCAAATATGAGTTTGCCGTCACTGATTCGGACGCCTTCTCCGGTTTCAAGTATTTTTATTGCAGTTGAAATAGAAAGGATTGTCATTGTATTATCGTATATATCTTAATAAAAAATAATTAAAAAAAAATTTTTCTATGATATAGTATCCCAAAATGCCATACATATTCATAAATGGACCAACTGGAAGTGGTAAACAGTGTTTCCGTCAACGCAAAATCCTGCGTATTTTACGCAAAATTGTTCGGAAATACGCAAAAAAAATCATGACTGCGTAAACAAATACGCATTGAAAAATGCCGCCCAATGACACGACGTACTTGGCCCGCACTACATTGCCTGAACGTGGTTCAATGCAGGACAAAAATATATGCATTATATGCAGCTGCTTGCAAGTGACATTTATCATGATATTGCAACATTTTAGATTTTAGCAGACCGCAGCACTTTATGCAACATTGTATTTCATCATCACAAAACGTCATGTCAATCAGTTCTGTACAGACAATGGCACTACAGATGCAAAAAGTTCGAGAATCGATCGAGTCTACGTTGTTGGTAACACAATACAGTTAATGGTCATTACGTCGCATGTTATTTGGAAAGTGTTTACGGGTGACCATTTAGACTCTGTCGGGTTGCATCTTGAGAGTCCCGCTGGACTTTGAACAGTATCTGCTTTTTGTTGGCCCTTTGAAAACACTAATGTCGTAGTCAGAAGGTATTTTCTTTGAACATGAACTCATTGGGCTGCTCAACGATCATATACGGGACATGCATCACGGCATGGCAAATGTTCAGCTACACCTTGAAGCCCCCCAGGTTGTTGTTTTTTGTTAATAGAGCATGCGCATTACAGGAAACCCCCAAGTTCTACAGAAAAGACTGCCCAGCTAACTTCAGATACTCTTTCCTACCGTACGCATTTTGAATACATTTTACGCAAATAAAAACTCAGTTGCGTAAAATCGTACGCAAGTTTTGAAATTGTAACGGAAACGTGGTAAGAGGTACGATGCATTAAATTTGGATCGTGTCACGTACCAGAATTTGACACTAGTTTTCCAGCAACATTGCCGACTTTTATAATGGGCGCCACGTTTTCGATTGCCGATTTTCAGAAACAGTTTATAGAACATACTCTTAGTTTACAATGTCAGGCTGGGGGAGAGGGGAGTGGGAGGGCCTCCCTTCAGAACGCTACATTATTTGTGACTCTTCCATAATTCAACATCTGACTTTTTCTAGAATCCGGGGCGTTTCCGTGGCAGCGGAAGAAAAAGGATTGTTTCTTTAGCATTTAACCATTTACATAGTTTCATTATCATATTCAAAGATATGCCTTGGTATTATTGCAGGCGGAATGTGTTGACTCGAGCCAGGTCGTACGAAATAACCGCCTTAAAAGAACTAGAAGAGATTCACAACAAGTTCAAACAGACTTTCTTAGAAATTTGCCACGACTACAGGCTTCCATGTTTGGTAATTCGGAACGCTCTTACGCCTGAAGTTCTCAAGAATATACTTAATCCAACAATTGATACCGAGACAGTCGGGCCAGTAGATTTTCCACGAGCTTTTGACTTTGGAATTGCATGGGCAGTGGCAGCCAAGGATTTTTAATAGACGGTTTCGGCAAGGAGGAACTTGAAAAAGCTTACTTATCCACCTATCAAGAACAACTAGAACAACCTCGAGTCTCACTCAAGAACCTACACAAACTTCTTAATGCTTGTGAATCTGTGCACGCTTATAATGCTCCGTTTGACTTACAGGCACTTGATATGATGAAAAGGGGGGACTTTGAAGTTACTTGTCTATGGCTCATGTCAGTTGTGTACATTATACTTCAACCAGAACTTATAGATAAAGCTGAAAAATGGGGACTCGAAAGAACAGCTAATGGCAACATGAGAAGTCGCTTTGAAGATCTTGCAAACTTAATATGTGGCTCAGGATCCTCCGTGATACCACCTCATCCACATACGGCCAAAAAGATGCAAGTAAGTGAACATTACTTACGACAGTACATGATAAATACTGGCCAGGTGGGGGGTGGAAGCGAGGTGGTAAACTGACACTTTCGGCTTTCAAGAAATTAAGACTTTTTCCATGGTACTTATTGAATAACTTTCGTAAATACTTACGTTAGTACTTACGTAAGTACTTGACAAGTACCAGCACAGGAACTTACAGTACTTACAAGTACCAGCACAGGAACTTACGTAGTTCTAATAACATTTTCCTCTGGCTCCCAACTATTGAAACTTTCCGGATAACCGCGCCATTTTATCAGATAATATTTCTTTCCTCTAATTTTTTTCGTCTTCAAAATTCGTTCTACTCTGTACAGCTCGTCGGCTTCAGCAAGTGCTCTGAAGTTCATCGGAGTAGAAGTGCCGAGTATTTCCTCTCCATTCAGATCTTTTATTTTGTAAACTGGTGGCGTTCCTAGCCAGCTGCGTACACCACTTTTGAAACCACGAAAATCTCCTCTGTCCAATTTGGTAAATATCCTTTCTTAAAAGTGGTCTTGTATTTTGTAATTCGAACCCGTTCTCCCGGCTTGAATTCAGGGTCAACTCCCAGGGCTGCCAACTCAGGACCGAATAGTGTATAAAATGCCTGCCAATCGTTCTCCTCTGTTACGTCGACGGGTTTCATTTTGATACTTCCGTGTACGGTGTTATTGTAATTCTCAAGAAGTTCTGGTAGAATGGGGAGCCAGGAACGTGTCTGTTTATATGTAAAGTATTTCCACATCATCGTCTTAAGAGTCCGATTAAAACGTTCAACGACGCTAGCTTTTTTGTCACTGTAGGTGTGAAACCAGTGAATTCCCACCTCCTCCAACCACCCCTGCATTTTTCGATTAGTAAATTCCCGCCCCTCATCTGTCTGAAGTTTGTCGGGCCTTCTCCCGGATTTCTTAATCACGTCTTGTAGCGCCTTCAACGTATCATCAGCCGTTTTTGACTGTATCGGCCTGGCCCATGCATATTTGCTGAGCACATCGATTACTGTTAGCATGTATCGAATGTTATGATTCTCTTTTGCGAACGGGGGAGGGAATTCCACGAGGTCAGCCTGCCACTGTGAGTCTATCGATGTTACAAAAACGCGCCTCCCCCTCCGGAAGGCACCGCGAGTACGAGGTACCGGTTTATGTAGATTATAAGTTAGCTGAGTTTTTAACCAGTCCTGCACCTCTTTCTTAGTAATTGACAGGAGCCCGCTGGAGCGTGCTGCGTCATATAATTTTTGTACACCTCCAAAACCAGTTTTCGGGTTGTAATATAATTCTCTAAGAGTACCTTCGGTGTTGCCTTCCATAATTGCTATATTATACGAAAAATTTTATGTCGTACGGTTGCCATAAACGAAATACTAGTTTACTGAATGTTATCCTTTTCAATTTCTTGATTAGGTCCACGGCTTCCTGTTCTGACACCTCCATTCCATATTCTTTTATAATAGTTTTGTTGTCTATCTTGCTCGGTGTGTAAAATAGTACTAACATCTTTATGTTTTCCCTGAATGGTTTACTAATACTAGTATATTGCTGAGTCAGAACCCAGACAGATAGTCCGTAGTGTCTTGCGCTGAAACCAAGTTTGGACTAAAACATCACTGCGCTTCTTCATATCTTTGGACGAGGCGCAGTCGTCAGGACTATTAAAGTGTTCGTGTCCCCCATTCGTCCCGTACGTAGGTTAGTGTATCACCCACAGCATCGAATCCGACCGGAAACACGAATACATTGTCATCGGCGAAAATGAATCTTTTATTATACGTTTTATTTTTCATTAATGTCGGGCAAATGAAATCATATATTCGAATTTTCTAAGTACGGACCGGTGAGGAGGTCCATTACAAATTCTGTTTTGCCAGAACCCATCGGTCCAGTTATAATCATGTTGAATGGTGGGTTTACGTATATTGACATTTACTCTGGATCTATATATTGTAAATAAATATAATAAATATTGCTAAAGATAACAACCCAATTTTACCATATTCGTGAATAGGGTCTGCGGTGAGTGTTGCAGATGCTGCCCGTTCCGAAGGCGGGGGAGGGGAGGGGGATCCCGACTCGTATCAGTCGCTCCTCCGACCTTACGCTCGTCCTGCCACTTCACGGGATCCGGACCCCCTCCTTCCATCTCATGTATAGCACTTTCTCGAACTTCCGTGTTTATATCACCATTCACCCCGAAGACCATAGATTCTGTTGCGTATTGCAATTCATTATTATAACCCGAGATTGCCGGGCCCGAAAGAATGACCATCTCAGACGGTAAGAGAAGTAAATTGGGTGAGACTGCCATATCAAGTTTGACACCAGTATTCATTATTGTGTCTTGATATCGCCTATAACTGATTACTTTGTCGGTATTGCGAATTTCATCTTCGAGGAGAACGCCGAATTCTTTTCTTACTTGCTCTGCACTGCCAGTATCGCCCACTATGGTACTTCGAATATTCGCTTGTGCGCCGAGTATGCAATATACGTAGGCTTCAAGGCTTTCATTGAGGCGGGCGAGACCGGCCTTTGTTAATCCCGAGTCTCCCTTCAGAGGAATGAAACTATTATATTGTCCCTCCGATCCATCATTTCGGAAGAAATAGTAGTGTGGTCGTTCTTTGTCGGACAGTACATGTTTTTTCTTTCCAAAAATGGTATGTGTATAGAAAACGCCTCCGTCGGCAGAGAGGAAAAAGTCATGACCGTTGTATAATCGCATGGCTGTCGAACGGGCCCACGATTAGTGTAATATTCATAACCATAACCAAGACCCTTATTTTGGCCTTTTCGATATCGAAAGTCGGACTTCGTTGGACTTATATTTCCAAATTCTGTACATAGAAGTTCATATTGGACGAGATTGTACGGATTGTCCCCGCTTTGAAGGTGGGGGTATCGTCTGGAAGTGCAACACCCATTTCGTGAAGGATACGACGTATTGTAAAGTATACATGGAAACGGCAGAATGATCGTATTTGTGGTGGAATTTCTTATCGACGAGATGGGCGAATGATATACCACAACCAGTAGTGCTGCACCATACGGCGAAATTTAATTGCTGGTCCCAATATTTCATATGCGGGCTGCCCAGCCAGACATTACTTTCTTTCGCTGATCGATGAGTGATTACGTTATCTTTGAACACATCCCTGGATGAAAAGTAAATTTTTCTGTCGGGTTACATATATTTCTAAGTCCATGAGAATAGGTTTTATTCCTCCATTCGGTTTGGTAGGAATATCAGATGCTGTACTGTCGGTACGCTCGTCTTATTCAATTGAAAAGCAACTGGGAATAGGTCTGTACTCATTATTTGTGTTTCTATATACATATAGATTTAAATGGAGGAGAATTTTCCCGAATCCCTGTCGGAATCGTACTAACATTCCAGACCATGTTAATACTTTATTTCGGATTCAGGTTTAAACGAATTTTTTATTTTTTACTAAGAATAGATAACATACTGCAAACAATGGAGAATTTAATAAGTCATCGGCAGCGGCAAATACGAACAGCGCACTCCGAAGGCGTCGGACGCTCGATCCATAATAGAGACGAAACGTGAAAAAATACTCTGTGTCATCGCAAGTGGTCAAAGTAAGTTATTTTTTGGTAAGGAGATTTCAGTTGCTGACGTAGAAAAATGGAGAGATGAAACGGTGGATAAAGCCTTCAAAATGTACGAAGCGAAATACAGTTCTCTTATAAGTGATACCATCACTCAAAGTTTCATAGATCTAGGAGCCCGTGCAATCAGTCAGGTAGTTCCAATCGATGATCGAGATAACTATGCCACTGATCTTAAAAAGGATTTTATTCTAAACAGTGAAATAAAACGATTATCAGGACGGATAGCTACACATGGGGGCCCGTGATTGCTCTAATTTCCACCGGTTTAATTACGGGTAAACATTTAAATTTAGAAAAATCGGGTTTAATATAGTACCTGAAATAAATGGATTCAACTTCGCAAACGATTTCGACTCAGCAAACGGAAACGACGACGGGGCCCACACCGCAAACGGAAACGACTCCGACACAGCGCAAATAGAGAAAGTGACGTTACCGCCGAAGCATCCAGGGAGAGTTGCTGCAGGGAAGCGAGTAGCGGAATGGAACAGAAAAACAAGGAGAAGAAACGCTAAAAGCAAGGGAGGGGAAGATAGTGATGCGGTAGGCAGACCTACCGCCTATAATGAAGAACAGTGTGATAATAACAGCTGGTATAATAAATGTTATCTTGTTTTAGGAATTGTGGGAGTTTCATTGACTGCATTAGGGCTATATTGGGGGCGTGCTCGGCATAATTGTCCCCTTCGGAAAGATCCTCCCCAGAAAGCGAAAAAAACAGAGCCCGTAGCGGCTCCCTCTGGAACCGTTCCGACAGGGAAACCAAGTCCCAGCTCCTCTACATTGTATGAGATGGATTAACTACCCCATATTTTATTTTTTATTTTTCTATTTTATATACTAGTCAGCAATCATGGATATTAAAACAGTTGTAAACACAATGTACGATGGTATTGTAATCGCAGGACTTGCGATGGGATATCTTATGATCTCCAGCAAATTTCTGAAAATTGATATGGGCGATCCAAGTCGACCAAATTTGACTCGCTTGGCAAAATTAGGCAGTGCGACTGCTGCCGCGGTTGCAACAAAGATCTCCTTGAACAGAAAAATATTATTCCTGCAGAACCTTATACTTTGTAATAATATACAGTTAGCTATGGCTTCAGCTATAGGAATGACAGTTCTCGGTGCTGTATTAAATGCAACGGCATTCACAGGAGGAAATATTATCGGACAAAAGCTTTCTGGGAATGGTGAGGCTCTTATTGAAGAGAAAATTAGACATGATAAAGCATTAGAAAAATTTGAACATGATCGCAACGTCTGGTCAGAAAAAGATTACTCCAGGCTGACTGGGAAAGAGAAAATCAAGCAAAGGATGCACATGCTGCGGCAGAATTAAGAGATACAGATGCAGAAATCCTAGAAGAAGCAGAAGCGGTGCAAAGCAAAGCAGTTCAATTCTCAGATTATTATCAGCCAAGTCAAGAGCAAAAAAAATATGAGATGATCTATATTGCTGGAGGATTGGTCGTGGGATGGTTGTTCCGATACCGGTAGGACCTTCGGAACGACTACAATAATTCAATACAAAGCTAGTTGCCAGTTATTGAAATTGATCATGTTTCCATCCTGATCTGTTATCCAGATACGCATTGAACTCATCAGTCTGAGCCTTTTCTCAATGGCATGGAAATTGAGCCATTTTTAAAATTATAGGTGACCTTTTCACCTATTTCTTTTGTATCCTGAATGGGAAGTGTTTGTAAAGAGTCTGATACTACTCCCTGTATGTATTCGTCAGAGCCCAAGCCAACATAACTTCCAGTAAAATCAACAACATCTGAATGAACTATATATTCAGTGACTGTTAAGAATCCGCTCGACCTGGACTCATAGTACTTTTTATCACGGGGTTGTTCTCAGGTTTATCTGAAAAGCCGACGACGTTGGCGAAGCTACCTGTGGCATTGAAATAGACTTTAATATCTTTAGCCAAAGTTAGAAGAACGTGGCCTGTCGGCAGATGTTTTTCAAAATTAATTTTTTGCTTCAACCCGATTGCTTTGTTTAACGTATCGATATTGTAGTTACCCGGTCGTATTGATTTAGTCTTCTTCGGTTGGTCGCCTTCTTGGTATTTTAATACATTATTCGTCGATGTTATGTTATGCCATGAATTGTACAGTCCACACTCTAGCAGCCTTATCTTCGTAAACTGTGATATGTCAATGCAAGGGTTAAAATACATAGTAACCGGTTTGCCTGTTTTGCTTACAATCTTAATGATCATCGTTGTATGTTGTATATTATTACAAGGTATTATTTATTTTTCACTGTATATAGGTTAATTATGTCTGGTCCAAGTAACTCCGGTCTAGGTGCAATTCGTGTACAAAATCTTGAGCTTGAAGATTTAAGTGATGTTAAAGTGAACAATAATACTAAGATAGCTACTAATCATAATAAGGATTATGTCCTTCGTTACAAGGACCGCGAGAAACTTTTTGTCTTAGCTTTAGCCGCGGCAAGCCACGAGCATGCTGTAGAATTTCTGAACTAAAGACATTGATGAAACCGTAATTGACGCCACAAAGGCTTCGAATGATCCTACTCCTTTTGCTCTGACGTGGGATGGCGACTAGTCAGAAATTCATGCCTTATAAGTACCACGTAACATCTTAGATATATTGGATAGTGAAATTAGTGGTGGAGTTGCTGAACTGCCAGGAACTCCAAATGTTATTTATTTCGATAGCAATGTTAACAAGTACAAGTTGTTAGATTTTCGTAGTTTTACTCCTACGAATCCATACATTGCACTTCTTGGTATACCGATTCACCTTAAAATTAGTCCTCTTAATACAATAATGAAGGCAGATAATACACTAAGAAGGTGGATAAACGAGGGGGAGAATTATTGCTCGTATACAGCTAGCGGAGTTCCAGTAAGATTATTTTGGGACACAACTTTAAAGAAACTGGGTCTTAAAAGTGTCGGTGATGAGCAGCTGAATTAACTTTACAGACAGTAAATCAACAGATGACTGATAATATGAAAATACTTCAACATGGTACAGTTCTCATTAGATGTGTAAAGTTAGCTACTGGAGATGAATTTGACGATTTGGTTGGATATTATGCTATGAAAACAGATAACAGAACAACTTGTGATATTATCATAAGTATTGATAAAGATCGCAATGAAATGAGTATTGAATGTTTTGTTGGTGGGAATAGAGTAGAGAACGACTAGGAACTACATTTGTACGTAGAGATAAAAGAGTGAACACTTTAGATATCAGTACCATTCATCTGAAACGACTCATTTTGTTTGAAGTAATGGTCTTCCGACATATTTTAAGTTCAGAGGAAATTACTAAAATTTTATCTATCGGGTGAACAAGTTAACTAGAGTCGTTCAGAAAAAATTCTGTAGAAAATGTTTCTGAAAACTCTAGACTTTCAGACCTCTGAAACCACGCGTGACAAGTTGCTAAGCAACATTCGAAGCCGGTATTGCGAAAGTTCCCTACCGGAAAGTCCCTGCTGAAAAGGTATTGCGCAACAGTGTTCAAGATCGGAACGGTTACTGTATGGGAGGGAATAAAATAGGTGAAAATCTCGCTCCGATAGGCGTAGGAAAAACATAGTAAATTCACACAACCAGAAAACGAGTATATACTTACATCCACCTCCAGAATGGGCACTGGAACACTTATGGAACGGTGCAGAGCTGCAGCACAGTCAGAATCTATCTAACAAATGAGAGAGAGAATAGAATGTCGTTCCATTTTGATAGTGGGGGTGAGTCATAGCGCATTGCGCAAGTCTCATTCAGAATGTGACCTGACTCAGCAGGGAATTTCCCTGCTTAGTTCAGGACAATGCACTGCTGTGCGTGAGTTCGTATATAGGTCAGGGTCATACTTTAGTTACATGGATGGTTATTTTTCCTTCGCTCCCTTAGATAAATGAATAAAATGGTGTAAAAATTCTTATTTATCCCAGTTTGGGAATAAAAACTTACTACTGTCAAGTTTTGTCCAAAAAGAACCGTCTTCCAAGTTTAAAGCTTGGGCAATTAGAAAACAAGTATTCGAAATGGTGAAGAAAGGAAGTGAAAAAAGAGAATATAGATTGTCCCTATCAAGGAGTAATTAGTCGACCAAGACATTGAAAACTGTCCAATCGAAGGAATAGTTGTTTGGATAATCTGGCTGGTATTAGGTTTTATCCGGAGAATCTTATGCTGATACCAAAAAGTCACCCTGGAAAACCTTTATCCCGAAATGAAAGTACGCCCAATCAACGAATTTATATATATCTTCGGTGAAGTGGAAGGAAATGAAACCAATCCATATGAAGTAGGTGTTAATGGGAAAATGCTGGTACGAATGAAGATAAATAGAGACTATGTGAATTTTGAACAGCTTGGAGGGTCAACTATAAACATCAGTTATCATGATCAACCAACAAAGGTTGATGTCGCCAAGACCAGGGCTTGAAATAATACCTGTCTGCCTGTCCGGACAAGTGAAATTTGGCCTGGGACAAGTAGTTTGAAAAGTACTTGTCCAAGTGGACAGGCAGGTTTTTTCAGCCTGCAACCAGTATTTCAACCTATGACTACAGCAAATATCATAAGTCTAAATTTATGTACTTTTAACATTTGAAAATCTTTATTTGGATATTTACCTGTCAGAAAAAAGTAAAAGAAAGTCTGATAATATCTAATTACTGTTTACAGGAGGCAGCCATGTTGAGTTATCGAAGGTCACGTCTCAAACTCTTAAATCTCAGAGTTTGTTGAATGAATTGAAATTAGTATAGTTTCTTAAAATAAATTGTGCCATTTTGGACAGGTACTTTTCTCACTGGGACAGGTACTTTTTATTTTGACTTGTCCAGTGGACAGGTGGTTGAAAAAAAGTATTTCGAGCGCTGAGACTTACAAGCGTGAAAATTCACCAACATGAAAATACAACCTTCTTAGTGAGGTTCTATGGAGCAATGATGAAGGAAGTGTCCTCTTTTATGAAATATGGCCACATAGTAAGATATTGAGGCTTATGGGATCATAACATAAATGACTGGCTTGAAAATGGAAAATAATTGCAAAAGTTAGAGGAGGTACAAATACACATGTGCAAGAGGAGATTAAGACAAATTATGAAACACTCAATTCAATTCGAGATGCCTGGATATTTTATAGAGGCCTAATCACAGGAAGCCTGGGCAAGATTTATCATCTAAGTGATGGGAAATGCCACATTGTTACCAAAAAGAAACACTGGAACATATCTTATTACAGTGGAATTCGATCGAGTGTCCGGTTTGCCTTGCAGAGCTCGACGAGTCTACTACATGTTGCATATCATTAGAAAAGTAAACATTTGCAACAAATTGAGTCTTTGGTGTAGGGACCGTTCAGTTTTTACGGCCGGGGAGCCGGCGAAATCCAGGGGGGGGTCATCGTAATTTTGGAATCCGCAAAGGGGGGGGTCATCACTTTTTCACTGGTAGGAAAGGGGGGTCACCACATTTTCAAAAACATAATACCAACAATGAAGTTCACTTTATGCCATGGCCATGATCGACCCTCTTTACCGGCGGGCCGCCTTCGGCGGCCCACTACAATAAATATACACAATGTATTACCCATGACCCTCTTAAGGGCAGACGCCTTTGGCGGCCCACTCCAATTAGGTTTACTTCATGCAATGGCCATGATTGACCCTCTTACCGGCGGGCCGCCTGTGGCGGCCCACTACAATAAATTGACTTTATGTAATACCCCACGGCAATCTTACCGTAAAATTCCCAATTGAAGCCGCGGCTTGTATTAGAAACATTTTTGAGGGACCCCTGGGATCACGCACTGAATAATGGTAATGGCCGTGCGCCTTCAGCGGCCCTGTCCAGTAAAGTCTACTTTATGCAATAGCCATGATCGACCCTCTTTACCGGCGTGCCACCTTTGGTGGCCAACTAGAATAAAGTTGACTTTACGTAATGGCCCATGACCCTCTTAACCGGAGGGCTGCCTTTGGACATGAGTTGTCTATGGAAATGAAGTTAAAAATTGCCTTACAGTCGTCCTAATTAACAGACGTTTCAATGGATGTGGCTGAGAAGTTTGTGCACTGGCATCTCTGCTACACGAATAAAGTGCGCCGCGTACCGGAGTTCAAATCTAAACCATGCGGGTAAATTTAACATATGGGTTTTGGTTATTTTTCAGGGGGGATCATCAATTTTTTTCGTCTGACAAAGGCGGGGGGTCATCTTTTTTTTCACAAAAAATACAGGGGGGGGGCTATATTTTTTTGAACACCGGCGACAAGATTTTGCCGCCCCCCCCCCCCGGCCGTAAAAACTGAACGCTCCCTTAGCGCGTTTCCCATACACTGTCTGGTCTACAATCACAACAATCGTTCAGCATGCCACTCACAACAAGCTTGACACTGCACTACTCATCATCAAGGTTTCTTTTAGGTATTTACATCTACTTTGATTTGGGAAATACAACTCTGACGAAACTCACTGACATATTTTTTGAGTGTCGGATCTATATTTCGAAGAAAGTCTTCAACATCAACCGGACTGACTCTAGGCGCGTTCAGTTGAACACTGCTTCAGCAAGGTGAAGAAAATTTTGAAGGCAGAGAGATATTGCCGTCTCCTCCATGCTAACTTAACCGTTGCCGTGTATGATGCCGTCCGGGAAATTACGTGCCAAAATACCGCGAACTATTTTAGAAACACTGGATGTGTTATTTAATGGCACAAAATGTAAGCTTACAGTGCAGGTTGAGAATTGCACTTGCATGTGTAAAATCGACACTTTTCTTCTAGTCTATTTTGTAGCTGTGTCATGTATTTGAGAGAAGTGTCCAGTAAGAAAGTTTCATTTAACTGACACAAAAGAGAAAGCAGGAAAAAAGTTTCATGCAGGAGTGTTAATAATTTTCTGGTTGATAATATTATTGTATTGTGTCATACTTACGATAGAGTAGTCTGTGCTGGACCTGCTACAGACTATGCTAAAGGGACCGTTGTTGTGATTACTGACATCGAGAGGAGAAAAGTTTATTTTGAAAAGAATTTACGTGTTTCTTCATAAAGTTTCCAAATTAAGATAAACACCTTAAAGAAAACTCGGTGATGTGCATGTAGTGCAGTGTAATGCTTATTGTAAGTGGCGCGCAGAAACGACCGTGTTGATTGTAGACCAGACAGTGTGTGGGAAATTTGCTGCGCCCTGTAATCCAACACCAAAGACTCAATTTGTTGCAAATGTTTACTTTTCTAATGATAAGCAACATGTAGACTTGTCGAGCTCTACAAGGCAAACCCTACGATGGCCGAGAGAGTTCTTCCAATGCAAAATTCAAAATGCAAAATGCAAAATTCAAAATGCAAAATGCAAAATTCAATACTTGGAAACGAGGCTTGATGGCTAGATTTTCATATCTATTTTGAGTTTTTCATCAAAGATTGCTTTCTCATTTCATAGTTTCGATCTCAAGCATTTGTTTGTGATCTGGAACAAGAAAGATATTAATCTGGCGACCACATTATTAATCCATGGCATTTTTAGGCCAACCATATTTCAATATGGAAATCTTGCACAGAAAGA
This sequence comes from Ptychodera flava, assembly GCF_041260155.1. NCBI lineage: Eukaryota > Metazoa > Hemichordata > Enteropneusta > Ptychoderidae > Ptychodera > Ptychodera flava. The sequence continues at coordinate 17,290,069 of NC_091941.1, forward strand.
CACGATAAATTGTCTAAATTGCAAAAATTTGCATTTTTTCTAAAAGCAGAGACTCTAAAGATTAGTATGGTAGCAATAGTTTACTCAAAGGATGAAATGGTTGTTTATTTGGGGTAAAAAACCTCAATTTTGGTATGTCAAAAACTTGACGTTATTTTCTAAAATGTAATATTTCACTTGCAAGAAGAGTATATGTAGAAAAAAACGACTATTTTTTTTGCATTATCTATCCTCATTCTAAAATGGTAAAGGTTTCAAGACTGACACTCAAAAAATTGAATAAAATCATGATTAGCAAAATTAAAATGCCTCTTATTCAAAATGTAAGAACTTTATTGCCAAACAAAATAGTCGTTTTGTTAAATAGCATTTAAAGAACATAATGTGAAAATTTCAGAAAATTTGACCCAGCAAGAGTGGAGTTGAATTCTTTCGGAATTTCAAAATTGGGAGGAAAAAGAGGCCAGGAAATTGGGTGATTTGCATACATTTGCATAGATTTACACTTCTTCATCATGCAACTTTCGACTGCTTGACAAGCTACAAGGGGAACCCAACAAATATTTAAATCTTGGGTCAAAAAAATTAATTACAATTGAATAAATATTTGCAAAAGAGTGATTTTTGAGCAAAATTTGCTGTGTGGGATGCAGAGCCCTCTTAAGTAATTTGCGTTATTTTATAATTTTATAACACCCTGCTTGTAGTTTTTGGAACCTAGCAATGTAATTTCCGACGAGGACATCTCTGTACTTTAGTATAATATATTATACTAATCTATACAGATGGCCTCGTCGGAAATTACATTGCTCGGTTCAAAAAAACTACAAGCAGGGTGTTATAAAAAATCGTTATGTGATAGGATCGAATATAGTCGCCGATTGCAATTGCTTTTTCAGCGTTGTTTCCAACTTTGTACAGGAACAAAACTGTGTGTCATACTTATTCACATAAGTGACAATGCTATCAAATGTTGCTGTCAGGCCGTCATTGAGAGTCAACTTAGTCACGTTTCAAACCAATTTTCCGAAAGCATAAATCAAATGTTCACAATACGAACATAGTTTACAAAAATGAAAATAATACAAACGCTAATACAATTGAGGGTCTATATGCACTTGACTACCATATGGTCAGCCATGGATCTTATTAACATCAGGTTCTTTACAAATCATTTTTCAGCACTTCAGCTGGCTTAGGCTAAAATACTTTATGCCGTGCGGTAATGCTTCTCCACGAGAGTGTAGAATTGTCTTGGGAAATTGTGAAACTGTCGCTGTTTGTCTATAAGAGAGACAATTTGTTAAAACATGGAAACAGCTCTATAGTAAAGTATATTCTATACAACTTTTTATGTGTAGCTCTTGATGTAACAGTCGATCCATAGATTTACAATTCATAGTCAACGTGATGTTGAAAAATGAATTTAGGGCTATTTGTAGACGTGGCCCTTATCTTCAATCGTGCCACGTAGATCTGTGTTGGTAAGGGGTGGTATTCTTTGCGACTTTCTACATATGGAACCAAAGTACATCTCGTAGTCATTTTATATCAAGAGCGTCAAGTAGTCAAAATACTTCAATCTGACTGCAGTTTTGCTGAATATGGAAACCTGAAAGGTTTCTTACAGCCTCGGACCTAATGACTAAGCAAACATGTTTAGCAACAGAGGAAAATAAGGAGAACGCCGAAAAGACAAACACAAAGATAAAAGATAAGAAAAGATAAACACAGAAAATACAACTTTGAATTTCAAACCTGCGACATTCAAATGTGTGCTTGTGAGTCCACGGCTTTCCGAAACAAGTATTATTTCTCGAATTCAAAACCACCTGAGACTACAATATAATGGTTTATCCCATCCATATAAATATGAGAAAACACTTAAGGAAAACCTAGTCTGAAGATTGAGGGATACATGAAATTTGATTACCAGATACTATTACTTTGTACTTAATACTGTGCTAGATTTGGAATAGAGCACTGTAATTTCCGATGAGGACATCCATAGTATATATATATATATATATATATATATATATATATATATATATATATATATATATATATATATATATATATATATATATATATATATATATATATATGGAATATCGTTATGTGAAATGATCGAATATAGTCGCCTGGATTCAATTATTTGTTCAACGTCATGACAGAATTCCAAGAATATGATTTTATCTATGTACATGAACGAAATAGTTTGCCATACTTATTAACATTAGTGATAATGTGATCAAATATGATGTCAGGCCGTCATCGTGAGTCATTTTAGTCATGTTTTGAACTATTTCTCTGGTAAACAAATTTAACTTATGCAAAGTGTGAACATGGACAGTGTACAAAAATGTAAATGATAGAAACGCGAATACAAATGAGGGTCTATGTGCACTTTTCTGCCATATGGTCAACCATTCCACTTATTAATATCCTATTCTTTACAATGGTCGCTAGGTTGCCATTTTGTTACACCATTTTATGTCTGAGGCCACCACTTGTTTATACAAAGAACAGTTTTTACAAACTTGTCAAAAAACATTATGTGGATATACGTATTTTGGGTAATATGACTTAGTATGTTAATGACCAAATGTTGCACCCTTCTCCATACACATCGGAGTATATGCAATTCGCATCTGGTAAATAAATGCCAAAAATTTGTGCATTCCTCATTGGAATGACACTTAGCATACGGTACCAGGCTTCATCGTTTTAAAAAATACGGGTAGTATGCGGGTAAATTAGGCCGTTAAGAATAGTAAACAGCAACATATCTCATGTTCACCGAAGGCTAGTAAATTGAGTATAAAGTACCAAAAAAAACTATGTTAAAAGAGCAGGCTGATCCTTGCTATGTATATCTGTGTCCTCTAAAATATCTACCAGTTGACCTACAAGGTATAATGTACTGAAAGTTTCAGTAAACTCCGCACTGTATGGCTTAATTCTATTTGATTAATTGACAACCTGAAGACTTCTGGTTGAGGATAACAGGCCGACTTACAAATTACTTTATCGGTGCTTTCAATCAAACATTTTATATTGCGATTGAAATAGCACTTTTTCCGTAAAGAAAGATTGATAACGAAAAATCGTTAATTTTGCATTTATATGATTTCAAATTGAACATTAAAAGCGCAAATTTAAATTTCAATCCTTACCAATATAGAATAGACATGATTGTTAGTATACCAAAAATGAGTGTGAAAGGAAGTTGAAATAGAAGTTTCTTCTCTCACATTACATGTTCACAAAGAAATAATACTTATATATGTAATACATATAAATATAGCTTATCTGTAAGCTTTCAGTGTAATGATATCGATAAATCGCATATTAATGCTTAATATCATTTTACCTATTTACCTGTCTCGACGTTTTATCGTCTCTTAGGCAAGCTACTTTCAGTCAAATCGTAAAGTCTAAAGCAACGCCGTAATTGATTGTGTTGTGTAAAGTTTAAGCATTCTTTCCTTGCTTGAAAATTACACATAATGGTAATTACATGTACAAGTGTTGCGGTCACACTTGAACATTGTTAGACTAACTTCTGCGACATGTTCGCTTCTTAATCTTTTTCATCATACATCATTCAAAGTAAGCATTTGTGTGTGTTCACAAGTATGTGAATGTTGTCACCCTTGCGATGGGTAGGCATGACACGTGACAGAGAGTGTTTATTAATTTTCGGAGAACTATCGCAAGGACACCAATTTTACGCTTAAGTAACCAGTAATATTTATACTCTCATTAATTTTATTGTAAATATTTTTCATGTATAAACTTCACCTTGTCTGTCTACTTTTCAGATCTTTCAAAGTTTTCGGCACACAACCTGATAACGAATTCCATAAATGTAAAAAAACAAAAGTCGTTGAATTTATGACTATCTTTTCTATCTTCCTGAAAAATAAAATGCGCAATGCACTGTAGTCTCCGTTTTCCTGCAATAGAGTAGTACAAGGCGTCAGGAATTTTACAGGGAAAAACCCCAAAGCATTTGTTAACCTTGGCTCAAAGCTTTCTTGCCAATTAATTTCATGTAATGGCAAGCATTAATGAATATGTAAGGTTAGCATGCTTATCTGTCGTTAGTTAAGCTTAAATGGAAATGGCATTCAACAGAGTACGTGTAGAATTGAACGAGCAAGGGAAGCTCTCTTCAGGATGATATTGTGTTGACGATCGCCAAATTGCAGGATGAAAATTTGCAATATACACTAAAATACTCCTTCGGTTGCAGACGATTAAAATGTATTGCTCGTTCATGCACAAAATACACATGCAACCGCTAGAAGCATTGGTATCTGATAAAAACACTTCCATCCAATAAGAAGAAAACCGAAAACCGAGACACTGTTAGTAAGAAAGTAAACAGGATTAATATAAAAATTCAAAATTGTGTGTGCCTCTTGACAACGTAACACTGCATTCATTCTATTATATGTCAGTGTAGCGATATATTTGGAAGTGGGTCGTGTTGTGTTCGTCATTTAACAATTTCTCTGTTTGAAATTTCTGCAGGTAGATTCATCAAGATCTATTTTCAAACATGAAAGATACACAGAACGTTTGACCGGGTACAACAGTCGAAGAGTCCACATTCTGAGAATGTGGTTTCTGAACAAACAATTATGCCCATTTGTACTAATTATGCAAGTCATGTCCATCAAAATCTGATCAGTTCTTTCAATTTCCAATCCAATGTCGATCAGATAAGCCGTTCTTGATATAATTCAACAAAAGAAAGACAAACACGCACAAAAGCAGACGACAATAGCTCAGTTTTATGTAAACACGTAAGCTTTAAAAGCAAAACGGTTGAAAAATCCGTAAAATTCACGTATTTGTTTTAAATATTTTTAAATAAGAGCATATAATATACGTCATAAATTTCCATTTGTCATAATATTTGTATATGCGACTGGTATGTTACTGGAAATGACTGGACAAAATGATAGTAAGTCAATGTAAGAATGCAAATCCTCTATGTATATATGTGTAACAATATTGAATGTAAAATGCGAGGTAGGTGTTTTCTAGATTATTGCTAAATTTTAGCCATACCAATCACCGATTCGATACCTTCATTATTAACTCATTATAAAAATTGCTTGGATAAATAACGGATCAAACCAATCTGTATATTAAATTTGCAAGAATCGTCCAAAATCTTTTAAAATATGACACATTTTCCGCACAAACTTAGCAACAGACACACATCAAATGATGAAGACATACAAACATAACTATATCGCTGTTAGCTAGCTACTCTAAACATCACAGTTAAAATGTGGGGTGAAGAAATGGTGAAAAAGGTTGCCGTTTTTGACGCTTCAAATTGCTTTTTATGTGTTCACCTTATCTTATGTAGTCGTATTTGTCGCTGTCAATGTTTTCGTTCCTCTCTTCCCCTCTTCTTCGATTTTCCACGTCAAAAACTTAAATCTTTTAAAGAACATCGACTACTTGACATATATTTATGTTGAATAACACAAAAATGTAATTTAAAGTCCTGTGCTTACAATTGCAAACTTAAGCATGCCAGCCCTTCCCAATATAGATCGGTAAGGCAAAATCTATGCTAGGAGCCACGGCTATAAATATTCGTTAATTAACTTTCAAACATCACGCTGGCGACGAGAAATAAATGATGCTCCCTCCACATGTTTGAAATTTGTGCCGGTAGCACGAAATACCCAAATTAGCCTTTACCAAGATAGGATACACACTTCAGAATCAGCAGTTATAGTTGGTTTAATTTAATGCAACAGAAGTCAAACGTCTCACCTCTGCCTCATCCTCCTTGTCAAAGTGTCTTGCATCGCAGAGATTTTCTTTACCTATCTATCCATCAATTTATATATCAATATATATATATATATATATATATATATATATATATATATATATATATATATATATATATATATATCGAAGTATACAGATGTCCTCGTTGGATATTACAGTGCTCGATGCGGAAAGCAGAGCGTTTTAAAATAACATAAATTACTTCAAGTACAAAGTAATAATAATTTTTACTTACGTTTCATGCATCCTGCTATCATCAGACAGAATCCTGATAATTGCAGGATGCATGAAACTTAAGTAACAGTTATTATTACTTTGCTTTGTACTGGAAGTAATGTATGTTCTATATATATTACACATGTTTCTGATGCACAGTTAGCACAGGACTGAATGCGTGAAATGTGACAGAAAAAGAAATCGTGTAAGGGGTACAAGAGGAAAACAGATGCTCAAAGCAAAAGAAAAACCCCTGGAAACAGCGGAGCCTATATGGTACCAACAGGCTAAGTCCAAACACGATAGAAGTGACGAGATTCTTGCTTATTAGCACAGGAGAAGAAAAATAATCTCCCTGTCAACGTCACTCCGGGACATCCTTACCATTTATGCCCAATACAACGTTCAATCTGCAGACATCTATGGCACAAGCCCCTGCCCGGACAGTCTGAGGGATTGATAAAGGATCACACATAGTTTGTGTACAAAGTTACGTCAAAATCGAACGTACCGTCAAGATCCATAAAAGACGCCTGTGGGCACACATACAAACAGGTAGACACCAACTCACACATGTTTACGTACCCTGACGATATAACTGTTTCGTAAACCTGGCTGTTGAAATATTATTATTGAAATGCTGCTTAAATGTGAAACCTAATAAGGTTAATCTTTTAACATCGCTTGCATTTTGAACGATTTTCGAAATTTGTTTTATTGACTTTCAGAGGAAAGCAACACGGTACATGATATAATTTTCGTCATTCTGATGCAAAGAAACATAAGGGTAGGAGAAATGAAGTCAAACATGTTCTTAATTCGTGCCCTTGGCTCTCAAGCTGGTGGGCAAGAATACAATGTTTTGGTATGAGGGACTGAGTGTATATCTCATTTGTCCTCAGCTTATAATTCCAAATTGATAACATTGACTTATTGACACTCTTTGTTAAAAAACGACACAATGACCTATTTGAATGCTTTTTAATACATTGAAGGATAATTTTTAATTGTAGACATGAGAGCCGCTATATGCACGGGTCAAGAGAGGATCAACCAGTGCAAGGGGCCACGTTTACATGTATTTATACAAAAATGTACTCTGAAACTTTAGGTAACGCTAACAACAAGTGATAACCATATGATTTGGCTTTTTAGCAGTAACAACACTTATGCATGTATACATGTTCTTGAATAGTAATGCAGATTCAATTTTGAATGGGGCTCCCATAGGTATACTATTTTTGTCAAGAAATAAGTTTCAAACTCAGTTAAGTTTCACAAATTTCCAAAGCAAACAGCAAGAAAAACCCTGCAGCTCATTACATTAAAATTAAGGGTACTCGGAAACAAAACCTTGACAAGAGGCCTTATAGCCAAGTTCGTAAAACCACTCTTTTTATACATGAATATACTCGAGAACATGTTACTAAGTGTAAGTTGCACTTTACACAAAAGCTGTAGATATTACGGGGATATATTATGTATTTTCTAACATATATCCCTAACTATCGGTTTTAGCTTCGAGATACGGTGGTTCAATCGGATTCGAACTTACATTGTACGGTATCCAGTCACCTAGTGGAGAATTAAGCCACAGACAAAACCGTTCGGTCAAATCCCCATCTCAAAAAGATTGCAGGGATCAAAATTTGCAGTAGTCCCGCGTCCACAAACCACCAACTTTGTCCTTGGGCTACGAAAATCCATGAAATGGTAGCCCACACGGACTACCAAAGCCTGGGACATAAAATTAATTTTCGAACCGGAACTTGGCATGCCGATGTCCGTCACTTTGGGACGAGCTGAATGCAGTCAAACCAAGCTAGCTAGCAGGACACAGAAAGGGTCAGACTATGACTTTGTTATGCAAATTGCAAAGACGAAAGTCCAGTGGAATTTCGCAACAGAGTTTCAATATCTGAACCGATGTACTCGGTTGACAGACACAGGAAATGATGGCCAATGAAATGCCTTTTCACTGCATTTAGATCACAATGTATCAATCACACTTATACGGAAATTATTGTCTCCTCACCTGCACAGAAAGCCCATGCTTTATTTTAGCTCTGCTGTGCTTCTGTGTATGTCTCACCGGCTGAGAGAAAGTCTGTCCAATTCATACCGTATTGCTGTTTTCTTTTGGGTATTAAAGGTGTGCAAGTATTCACATCAAATAAACAGAAAATTCCCTTCATGGGCAGAATCTTGAGAAAATAGGTCTTTTCTTGCCTGGTTAAGCGGAAAATATGCCTAAACTACAAAATGTAGGGGCTACCAGCCATTATCACTGGGATACCAAATTCAGAAAATGGTAGGCCAAGTGGACTACCAGGGAATAACGTAAATTTCGAGCCCTGGATTGGTTCAATAACCGAACTAAGTTGTTACATTTTTCTGACTGCGACCCTCCACACGCTGTACAGTTCATAAAGCACCCATACTATCACACATCACGCATAAACGTAATCGAAACGAAGCGATGGATACATCGCTTAAATTGGGCGAAAGACAGCCTCGGGAACAATTCTGTCCGCCAGCAGAGCTATCAACCCAGGGTAGAAAATACGGTTGTTTCAATCAGTTTCGAACTCACAACGTACGGATATTAAGCTGAATTATATGTGAGTACGAATCAAGAGAGGTTACCGATTGTAAATAGTTAACTTTAAATTCTGTCCTAAAAGTCTGTGTACTAGTTCATAACAGAAAGGTTGCACATTTTTAGGTCGAAGTCATTAATTGCTTGGCAATTATTATTACGGTACTTCATAACATTATCCACCAATGGGAATGATATGGCCACTTTAAAAGGCATTGGGCTACATCTATTTATGATACGGATATGTTCATTCTGATATCTTCAGTGATCATAGTTTCTCGTTTCCTCGGCAAAGTTAACTGATACAATTTTTCGAGTAGTCTGCGGGGTCGCATGTATGTGAGCAAAATCGGTACTCCGTTACTCCTCATTTCCATATATTATAATTATGTTTTTGTGAAGTGACCAATAGTGGAAGACCGCCTTATTAATTCTTATACGAACCAATGGCTGTACGTTACTGGGTCTTTTCGGTTACAATCATCAAATATAACGAGAATAGTGAGCTGTTTCTTGTACAGTGCTTTGTTGGAAGTTGAGCATTAGCATGATTGCGATACTATTGACAACTTTATTCATCGTGGTTGATTTTTCGGAATCAGGTAAGATATTTATCACCATCATGTGATAAAGTTTTCTTTTTTCACGATTGATTCTTAGTCGAAGACAATAATTGTATGCAGTTATTGTTCTATGCGCTAGCAAATATTGTTATATCTTTGTTAAAATCATGCAGAAGAGTATATAAAACTGGTGACTATTGCGCCATACGGTGAAATGTTTATAAATTCTCTCTCTCTCTCTCTCTCTCTCTCTCTCTCTCTCTCTCTCTCTCTCTCTCTCGTAAATAAGAATATAAACCCAACGTACCTTCATTGCCGAAGTTTGCATTCCCGAACGTGTTGCGTATTTACAATGTTTTACCTGTTAGTCTTTAGTCTTACATTGCCATATCTTTTCGGGTCCGACATTTATATTGAAATTGGCGATTGCGTGATTAGACAAATTTGAATGGTGTGGTGTCGGCGCCTTCTTGTTTTTCTACTAATTGCTGAAATGTCTTTGTTCATCCTTTACACGAACACGAATACTTTATGTTCACACTATTCGCAATACATTTACCGGGAAACATTGGAATATTTTTTCGCTTCAGTGAATCGCTTTTTGACAATCACATGTAAGCAACACACGGAAAAATCAGCTGGTCTTATCACACCACAGCTGATTTCAAAATCATCGAGCTCGAAAAATAAGGCACGCTTAGACATATAGACTAGTATGTGCAACATTTCGGGAAAATTTCAACACCCCGAGAACAAGGGTATCAATGAGAAACAAGAGAACAATTTCGAGACATTCAGCATTTTGGAGCATTCCGTTATAATATGTCCGTATTTTGACGAGGTCAGTTGGTTGATTTGCATCAAAGTAATATCTTTTTAGGATGAATAATGCGGTAGTAAACAATATTTAATTCAAGGTTTACTAGCATGGTCCTTATAATAAAAATTTGGGAAGTGCTCACCTGTGATACATGGTTTAGCCTCTACTTATATATTGGGGCAACATAACAGGAAATATGCCATACTTGACACACATTGTTTTTGTCAATAATAGACCTTAATTATAGAAAGACGTGTTTGGGAAGAAAGATTTACTGCACAATATTTATGGGGAGTTTCAATTTGAACAGTATTCGAATGAAAATTACAAAGTGTTTATTTACGAGGGATGGCTTTGCCTTTACCTTATGAGCCATATGACACAAAATGTAAGATGGTCCAAACAGATTATGTTTACTCTCTGATAGATCCTCATCAAAGTAAGGTGTACTGAGGATAATACATTTAATCTACAAGTTTCATCAATGTTTTAATATCAAAGGCCTTCTAATAAAATGTATGGACATGTTTCCACTATAGGACATAGCATACAAATCTAAAGTTTATGCGTTTAGGCTATATGACACCAAACATACAATATTTGACACATATTGTACTCATCCATGCATTATGGATATGTATCAAAGCAAAAATTTACTTGTATGATGCATTTAGTACACTATATTTACTTGAAGTTTCAATCTTATCATCTTTCTAATGAAAAATTGGAAAGTGCCTACCTACAAAGCTTGGCATAAAATACACATTATAGCTGGGTAAACATTGCGCAAAACATTTTAAAGTTGAATCAAATTATGTTCACTCCATAGTGGACATTTACAAAAATACATTGAAGTTTCAAAATAAACAGCCTCACAATAAATGTTTGAGAACAAATATTCATGCAGGCTTGCTGATAAATTTGCAAATTTTGCAAATTTTAGTTTTCAACAATAACGTTTAGTGCATATGACAGAGTGACAAGTTGCATTAACAATACTGGGTATTTCAAAATACTGTAGGAAGTAGATCAAGAAACTGTAGTTGATACAAACAACAAAAGAAAAAACTTTCAAAGTCTGAGGTACAGCAGCTGTAGTTTATACACATAGAGTATAACTATTTAAATATTCAAATATCAAAATTTCCCCTGGCAATAGCGGGGTTCGTGATTTTTTTATCATCTTCTAAGGGGTCATCAAATGCTGTTAGAGTGGTTAGGGCTACTGGGTTTTGTTATTTTACCGGAACAATGTCATATCTCATAACTGAACGCTCCTTTACAGTGTTTGGATCTAGTTAAAGAATCATCACTAAATTGCATTAGATATTTATCACGGATATAACTATCAGGGTCGCCAAAGCGTTTGATTGATAGCTATTTCTAGATCGCAAACTGTCGTTTCTCGATTAACTTTCTCAACAAAATCGTAAAAAAATTACCCTAAGGCGTGTCATATTTGAAAACCCAGCGCTCTTTTCAATCATCGCTATATTTACACCAACAACGATTTAGATGTGATAACTTTCCAATCGAAAATATCTCAAAACTATCTACATTTTCATAAATTCTCTCCCCGAGTTAGAGGGGTTTCAAGAATATAATAGCATGGTCTTGACGCCCAATCTTTATACCCGACAGGATTTTTTACAGTTAAATTGCTGAAGTATACTATAAGCAGTCATCAGATTAGTTACATTTTCATTTATAAAATGTATTGGTACCTTTTGTGTTTACCAGCCAGTGAATGTTATTATGCTGTTGACGGGTACGATTATCGTGGCACTGTTTCGACGACTGTAAGTGGGTATACATGTCAAAAATGGACAGAACAGAGTCCACAATCGCATGACAGGACTCCAGAGAATTATCCAAACGCCGGCCTTGGAGAACATAACTACTGTCGTAACCCTGACGGCACGTCGGGTGCTTGGTGCTACACGACAGATCCAAATAATCGCTGGGAATTGTGTGATATTGGAGAACCAGGTGAAAATTGTGGTGAGCAAGTCGAAACGTTATTTGTTTATAGAAAATATTTTCTTACGTACATTAAATAAAATATTTTGTTCGTCAGTCTCTTCGCTAAACAATTTAGTAGCGAATTGGTGTTATTTGACATTGCAGTTATCTGGCTTAAGATATTCTTGCAACCTGACCTTAATTCCAAGTTGTCAATCTAGTATATTCATGAATTACACCTTACTTTTGAAATAGTAGCATGAGCCATGCTTGTGCTAGCTAAACTGGTGCAACCACAATACTAGTTGCTAATCCCTCGCTATTTTCTTTGTACATCGTCCCAAGAGACTAAAACAAGGGAAAATACACGTGTTTAGAGTGCAAGTAATCTGAAATATGTCAATATGAAAAGAATCAGGGTCAGATCTCCACGGGACAAAAGTAGAAATTTGACAATTTAAAATGGAAGAAAATGATCAATAGCGGGTAAGCCTCATGAATTCGAAATATGCATAAAGACTTCATGGTCTGACATCTAAATTTAACTCTGTTTGCTCATCAAAATGGCTCAACTCGGAATCTGCCTCTCTGTTTTGTGACCTAGGCAAATGAGAAAAAGGTTCCTTTTCTACACCACAGCCATATGGATCTTGCAGAATTATTACCGTCTTGAGAACGCAAAACACCCAATCTGTTATGTAGGTAACTGCAGAGTACACTGTGGCGCGTGAACGGCAGCATATTTGCTGGAGCTTCTCTAAAAATTACATGAACTTTAATTGAATATCCATGGGAAAGCATTACAAGATTCGACATGTTATTCCCGTATTTAGCTATCCGAAATATCCTTGATCCTCAAGTCCTTCGAATTTTTATATCGGCATAGTCGCATCGTGGGTGGAGAGCGGCAGTCGTTTCGTTGTTTACTTTGTTTACTATCAAATTTCAAATGTAGTTCGGGAACATTCAAAAAGTGATGACGTTCATTGTTTTTCGACGTGTACCGTAAAATAATATCGCGGCTGATATTTTATGGTAAATGTTACATGGAAGAAGCGATATTGGCAGGGGTATATGATAATAGAAATCACTGGAGCGAAAATAAGCAGAAATTCGCAGCACACGGAAGCTACACATAAGCTTACCCAATATTATCTCATGTGATTCTTTAAGTGTGGTGACGTAATAGAACTGTATAGGCAGTGACTATAAATGTCATTTTCCATATCATGTGTAACAAACACACTAATGTATAGGAGCTGGTACTCATTGTTGTTATCTTCAAGTAACGGCATAAATTTGAAATTTTTCAACATATCAGAGATTCGGAGTCGGTGCCAATAACTAATTTTTATTCCCCCCTGAAAGAGGAAACAAGTGAATGCTATCATGAAGCTGACGGCAACGATTATCGTGGAACTGTTTCGAGAACTGAAAACGGCATAACTTGTCAAGAATGGACAGAGCAGAGTCCGCATTCGCATGACAGGACTCCAGAGAATTATCCTGATGAAGGACTTGGAGAACACAACTACTGTCGTAACCCTGATGGTACGTCCGGTGCTTGGTGCTACACTACCGATGATTCTGTTCGTTGGGAACTGTGTGATATTGGAGAACCAGAAGAAAATTGTGGTTAGTACCGGCGAAATATTTTCGTGTAAAACAAAAAATTATTTTATACAACTACTAATGGGGCATTGTCAGCATTCAAAATTGTTCTAAATAAAAATCGTTTCATTATTTCGAGTACACGGATATTCATTGACAACTCGGTTTCAACATTATTCATTGGTAACTGGAAATTTTTGTATAACATTTGATACATACACGACTCTTCGTATCGTCCTTAGAAATATTTTAGATAGCAATTTAAAGGACATATCAATTTAAAGGACATATCGAATGTCTGTCGTAAATAGTTTTTGCGAGAACAATCCCATGACCAAGTTTGCGATATATTCGAGAAACATCAATGTTGTAGCTTTTGTAGTCTTGTACTTACGACTTACTGTGTTAAAACCGGGCCCAGTAAAGAGGTGATTTATAGTAGGTAGATCAACTAAAGGACATATACTCTGACCAAATCATTTGGAACAGCTTGCCATACTGAATTCTACATCGATATTGCTAAATTGTATTTTTTGTCTTTTAGAGGAGGCCAATGAATGCTATCATGCAGTCGATGCATACGATTATCGTGGAGCTGTGTCGAGAACTGAAAATGGTAGAACATGTCAAAAATGGACAGAACAGAGTCCACAATCGCACGACAGGACTCCTGAAAAGTATCCGAACGCAGGACTTGGAGATCACAACTACTGTCGTAACCCTGACGGCACGTCTGGTGCTTGGTGCTACACGACAGATCCAAATAATCGCTGGGAATTATGTGATGTTGGACAACCGGATGAAAATTGTGGTGAGCGGGTCGAAACGTCATTTGTTTCTAGAAATATGTTAGGGCATACATATAATATCTTATCTTGTTCGTCAATCCCTACGGTCAACAATTAAGTTGCGAATTTTGATTATTCCTTTTCATGATAAATGCGTATAGTATTTAACCAAACAACATTCACAGATTATGAAAACATTTCAGATAGATAAAGGGATGTTTAAGATGAAAATATAGAGTTAATCACCCTTAATTTACTTAGCGAAAGATACAAAGGATAATTGACCGACGGAATAAATAGGAAGAAGATATCATGCGCCTCGAAAAAAGCAGAACTGAAATTTATTTCTTAATTAACTTGGCAAAATTATATGTTCAGTGAATCAAATGTTTACGTAGCTTCTCTCGCAAACACAAGTAGGTTCAAGAATCAATATTACTTTCTCAATAGTATTAATATTATCTTCTACCATTCCATTGGGGTATAATTTTTAAAATTGCAAACATATTTCGGATTCGGCGTCGATGCTAATAACTGAAATATTTATTCCCTAAAGTTTCAGCCAGTGAATGCTATCATGAAGCTGACGGCAACGATTATCGTGGAACTGTTTCGAGAACTGAAAACGGTATAACTTGTCAAGAATGGACAGAGCAGAGTCCGCATTCGCATGACAGGACTCCAGAGAATTATCCTGATGAAGGACTTGGAGAACACAACTACTGTCGTAACCCTGATGACACGTCTGGTGCTTGGTGCTACACTATGGATTCTTCTGTTCGTTGGGAACTGTGTGATATTGGACAACCAGAAGAAAATTGTGGTCAGTATCGGCTAAATAATCTCGTATACAAAAACAGTGTACTTTTGTATTATTAACGCGACTGAAATTAACCCACATTCCCAACAGTAATATTTTCTTCATTGGGAATTACTTAACAGCAGTTGACAGCTGGACATTTCATCATTCAAAATCGTGCTTAATAAAAATCTGTTTAGGTTTTATCATCGTTTATCTGTAGCTAGAGATTCCGTTGCAATATTTGTAAATTAAAAGAGGAAATACTTGGTGAATCATTCTTAATAATGTACAAAACACATCTAATATGTCTCTTTGAAGTAGTTACTGCGCGAACTATCTCTTGACCAAATTTTCGACAAATTAGAGAAATATAAAATAAATGTCACTTTATGTCAGCCACTTTAACGTAGCTGTTTAGAGCATGGAAATTAGATTTAAAATACACACATCACCGAATCATTTGAAATGCTGAGTGTCAGATAATGCTGTTGTTCTTCATCCACATAGCTAATGTATGTTCTGTGTCTTTTAAGAACCGACGGCGAATGAATGCTACTATGAATATGATGGCAACGATTACCGTGGAGCTGTTTCGAGGACTGAAAATGGTAGAACATGTCAAAAATGGACAGAGCAGAGTCCACAATCGCATGACAGAACTCCTGAGAATTATCCTGATGAAGGACTTGGAAATCACAACTACTGTCGTAACCCTGACGGCACGTCTGGTGCTTGGTGCTACACCACAGATCCTTCGGTTCGTTGGGAATTGTGTGATATTGGTCAACCTTATGAAAATTGTGGTGAGAAAGTGGAAACGTTATTTGCTGCGAGAAATCTGCTTTTTACATACGATATAAGACCTTGTTCACAATCGCTTTTGCACACCATTTAGTTGCATCATTGCTACCTTGTTCGATACTCAATTCGTGAGACTTCATAACAAGTTCTTCCTTACTGCCAATGACAAAAATTGCCAAAGCTAGCTTGCCAAATACATTATTTGGTTTGACAATGTCTAGAACGGAAAAGCGAAATTTACTGGTGAATTTTTCATTATGAGTCTTTTAAATTATAGCAAAGAAAATGTTGTGCATGTCGACAAACTATAAAATTTATATGTTTTTCTGCTGCAAGTTCAAAGCCAGCCATGTGTGTAGTAAGGGCGTTTTCAGTTATTTTCTGGAGTGGGTAAGGATACATCTTTTTTGGTGGGATCAACCTGCCTCCTACAAATTGACTCTCCCTTTATCAAATTTGTAAAACATGATCCTTTCCTGCTCCAAATTTGAAAGTTGCACAGTGTTGGTGTCCCTGATAAATGTTGACTTTGTTTATCGTGGTATGTTTAAGTTGCCGATTTGCTCAAATATTTTTTGGGAAATCAAAGTGAGCTGTATGATTATCAACTGCAAATTAACATGCCTACATTTGCAAAATTTTAGAATATATTAGGAAATGAATCGACGTTTATTATTCATGAACCTGGAAAAATGACTTCTTGGAAACTTGATATTAACAAACGGGTGTTGACCTTAACTATACTTATGAAATGACCTGTCATCTACAACAATGTTATAGAGAAGCACTCGTTGAATGGATGGATACTTTAATGTGTGAAACTTTGGAAATCACAAAATTCAATCAATGTTATTTTCATTGATAATGGCACTGGGATTTTTAACATATACACATTCTGAATGATCGTTTCCATTTGTTCCCGAAAGGACCACCAAATGAATGTTATCATGAAACTGACGGCAGCGATTACAGGGGAGCTGTTTCGACGACTGTAAGTGGGTATACGTGTCAAGAATGGACAGAACAGAGTCCACAATCGCATGACAGGACTCCAGAGAATTATCCAAAAGGCGGCCTTGGAGAACACAACTACTGTCGTAACCCTGATGGCACGTCCGGTGCTTGGTGCTACACGACAGATCCTTCGGTTCGTTGGGAACTGTGTGATATTGGAGAACCAGAAGAAAATTGTGGTCAGTATCGGCTAAATAATCTCGTATACAAAAACAGTGTACTTTTGCATGATTAACGCGACTGAAATTAACCCACATTCCCAACAGTAATATTAACTCTTCACGACATTCGTGGACATGTTAGTGTCTGGGTTCGTAAATTGATTCTGGTATTTGGGTGCTTGTGTCAGCACAGTATTCTTATTATAGTGTAACTGATTTTCCATCAGTGGTGACATCAGCACCTATAACGAAAGGCCCACCACCTACACCGGAAGCTCCTGTAATAGGTAAGTGTTCACACCTGACTTGTTTATAAAAATAACATCTAATTGGCCCTGGGGAATCATATGTTTAATGTCTTTCATGCAACCACATCACATCGCTTTGCAGTCCGGGACTCACAAGAATCAACTTATACTGCAACAATTATAATAGCAAGTGTCCTTTTCTCTATACGTATTGGCAAATGTCCGGGAATTGTGTTTTGCTGGTTGCAAGTCTGAAACCAGTAAGAAATTACTCAGTAGACGTTTGCATGGTGACAAACTTCTTCTGGAGTGATTTGTTTTAAGAAATGTGTCAACTTTGTTTTCTTCAAAGAAATCTTTATCATGAGAAGACGCGTTATTTTAATTTATACCACGCTTCATTCATGGTCTCTTTAGTGATTTGTCGCATTGCATGCATCATTGGGAATTAGATACATGCAACGGGTCATTTACTAGTGAACAAACAGAGACTAATACCCTGCAGGATAAAAGTTCGCAAAATTGTTACAAAGGTTATTTTGGAATCGTAATTTATGCATGCAGCCTTTTTCCGAAAAAGTAAACGCTGGACGACAGTGTCTGTAACCTAGACTATTGATAGCAGGCAAGTTTTTGATTATTCAGAGAGGAACATTGAATTAGGTTTGATATTGACTGACTTTATTCCTCTGATGATATGCAATTGCTTCCTTTTGAACACTCCGTCTTTCCTAACCCGTCAACCTCAGGAAAACAGATTTTCAAGCGCGACTCATAATCCCTTAGAAACCAAAAGCACGCTGTTACCCTCATTGCACGTCAGTGGGGAACAATAATATCCGATAAATAACCTCTACTTTTTTTCAAAATACAGCTCCACATATTCCAACTCAGCCACGTAAGTATCCGTATCATACATATATTACATGAAGAGTATTTAAGCATTAGGTCTGCATATTAAACTTAGCCATGTCTATAACATATTTGAATGATACGAGCAAATAGACAGTCTCATAGTAACTGTTCGGTGTTACCACTATAAGTGACTCTTCATAGTCATCTAATTTTGATGGTGTAATGTAAAAGTAGCATGTAAGCTATATTTTATAGCTAGAATTAAGCAATTTTACCGACCATAGTGAGACGTCAGCTTTTCACTGAGCTGTCGTATTTAATCGTATTTTAATTATTGTCTTAGTATTTGGCGTCGATGTAGACGGCAGGATATGCACGGCTTGAACCGCATTATGACGCTGGTACCCTGCTGTTAAAATGTGTAGCCCGCTTACAATCCTTCTTTTGAAATGTTTACTATTGGAAAATGGTATTCGCTATCTTGTCATATAATTTTTATCAAATGTGTAAGACTCTATGTGGCCTGTCTTCACCTTAACTCTGGAACATCGTAGCAGTGTACCTTCTTCAGAGATAATTAACCACACACTGTTACTTGCAATTTTATACAAGTACCAATCGTTGGAAATAGTATTTAACAGTAACTGCTTCTTGCCAGTGAGATGAGCTACTTATTCTAATGAGCAGTTGTTGAAGTTTCAGAGGTTCAGAGTATGTTCGAAAAAAAGTTACTTCAAAGGTTTACGGATAATTCTTATAATTCATATTCTTGTGATTTTATCGTTCTTCTGTTGGTTTTCAGTTATTTCTAAATCAGTATTTATTTACACTCAACCCTTTAAATAATGGCGTATACATATCAAGGCTATCGAGCCAAAATAAACATGACGGCGATGACGACGACGATAATGACGATGATGATGATGATTGTACTTTGGTCCTCATACCAGAGTAGTACTGTTTAAATTGAATAGTGAGTAAACACTCATACGGGTATTGAGAGCAGAGGGGCAAAACCTTTTAGTAACGTTCTCGTTTACATCGAAATCTCTCCTAATAATTGCAAGAGGGCAACAGTTCCATATGAATAGATCTTAACGATTGTAGTTTGAGTATATTAGTATCTATCCTCGGCCAGTTCTTGGAAAAATTGTCTTGGTATTATACTCAAAATTGTCAAAACCTAGAATGATGAATCAACCCTCCGATCTTTCTTCTGGCGTCAGCCTAACCTCAATGTGCATGCCTAAGGAATAATCGACATGATCCAGAAATAAGAGATTTTTGTTTGGGTGATCAAATAATATAATTTGGATAATGCGAAAATGAGAATCAAAAAGCAAACTCAGGGAGTGTTTACTAAGCTGCAGGATGCTCACTGATGTTAGTAACAAAGAGAAACAAAAGCTAAAACATTGTGCCCATTTAATCACAACAATGCCCAAACTACTCTAGAAAAGTGACATATTCCGCCCTTCCAGAAATACACCAGTTAAGTGCCCTATACAAGATGTAATCGTCAAATTAAGCAGGGTGTCAAGTTTGAAGGTTTGTCAAGCGTGTCCACGTAAGATAAAAATTCTGACTTGTGTATGAATTTCTCGAACACATACTTAAGGTAATATGCACCTCGAAAGTGAAAGACTTAAACTTTTGCTCTAACTTTCCTCAAGGAATCTTTCAATCATTCTCTTTCAAAATCAAGAATAAAAACAGGGGGTCATCATGCAAATTTTGGTACTAGAGAAACAAATTACCCAAGATTTACCGATATTAGAAATTCAAAATGGCCGCCATCCCTGTGTTAACTCTATGGAGAAAAATAAAAATTTTCGAATTTCGAAAAACTAAGCCGGTGAAAAGTTTTCTTTTACCAAGAGCTTTAAAATGAACCCCCACATGTGGTATATCAGAAGAGAATTGTAAAAGTTGGAGAGTCCGAATGTCTGTCCCCGAGGTGCGTTCTACCTTAATGTTGAATATGCTTTATGTTTTTCTTTGTCAATGGGAGTCAATGAAAAATTGTAAAAATGAACACATGCGGCTGATAATGGTCCCCGATTTGAAAAATACAATGTAACGCCATGCACCGGTCATCCGTATGAGAGCGTCGGTCATTATGACTGATGCATAAAAGATATACTTCAACTCAACACCACAGTGATGGATTTATATGTTCCTCGTCGCTGTGATATATCCAGAAATTTCCCACTTTTACATATTTTGGTTATTTCGTGGCGGAAAATAACAAACCCATGGTGCGAAGACTGATTGTAGGAAATCAGTTACCTCCTTGCATGCCAAGCGAGGTACAACTACCAATAGCAATGTTGAAATGTGTGATTTAAACAAAGTGTACAGTCCATAACTTGTATTTTACAGTGTGAAAAATCGGTATTATTCCATCTACTATGATTGTTGGACAAGGGTTCCGGAAAGTTGCAAAATGTGAAAGTCAATATTTTCTATCAATCAAAATATATAAATACTAATCTCTCTTCTTCTTTTATCTTCTCCCTGTTGTATTTAAAGCTGGTGAAAGTAAGTAAATTTAAAGTAACCACTTTTGCAAAGATTCCTTATCGCAAAATCTTGAAACTTTTTTTTTACAGTTGTGACCTTCCCTTCAATTATACAATATTCGACGTTTCTGGCAAAATTACAAATGTGTTTTCCCCCTTAAATAATCTTTTAATCAGTGTATAAAATGTTCTGTCCACCATTGATTTAATTGTACGGCTCCGATCTCCTACAGAGAAGATTATTTAAAGAAATGTATCAATTTAGTTCTCTTCAAGGAAATATTAATAATAAAGTGACAATAGCTCAATATTTGAAGAAAAGTTATTAGATTGATTTAGGACACTTTTCACGACAATGTTTATAGTCATTCGTTGCAAGAGTTGCGTCCTTGTGAAATTGATACACAAATAAAGGATTATTTACCGATATACACTTCCGGCACTAATACCCAACTGGGTAACATACAACTGTTACAAAGATTAGTTAAGGAGTGCAAACTGCTCATGCGGCCCTTCAGGAAAACAAACGGAAGCAGCACTGTCGTCAGTAGCCCATGATTAATGAAAGCGGGGAAAGTTTTCGATTCTCAGAGTGAAAAAATGATGTCTTAAGATGTGATGTTGACGGGTTATATTCAGCTATTAACATACACTTGCTTTTCTTTGGGCCTATGTGTCCCATCCATACACTCTGTTTCCTCAGCCGGGGACAGGCTGTCATGCGCGACTCACGGTCCCTCGGGAAAGCTAACATAGGCTGTTACCCTCAATATAAATCAATTGGAGCAATAATATCTGATAATCATGCCTATGATTTTTATTCCAAAATGCAGCTACACATATTCCAACACTGCCACGTAAGTACATTTTACCATACATATATTATGTGAAGTGCGAAGCATTATACATTGACAAATTAAGCTAGCTATGACGATAAAATATTTTGAAGAACATAAGCCACTAGACCTTATAGGGAAAACTGGCTGGGGAATATTATTATAAGTGATTTGTCACAGTCGTCTAATGTTTATGGTATAGTGAAAATGAAAACGTAAGCGACATCTCGTACTGCTTTATTTTACAGCATTTTCATTATCCTCTTAACGTTTGGGGTTGTTGTAATCAGTAGCATGTGGAATGCTTTCACTGTCTTTTTAAAGTGGGCAATGTCACTACCATTACGTTGTGACGCTGGTACCCTCACTGGTGTTGTTCCTTGATAGTGTCAGTTTAATAATAGCCGGGAGTTAACAGGCCTGCATTAAAGGTATACAGTCACCGGTAATCTAAATATGCCCATATATGGTCAAAGGGGCGTTCCTTGGTAACTGTGGCAAAATTGGAGCAGGTGACAGTACAACTTTAATGTGTCACAAGAATTTTTGCTTTCAATGAAGTAAAATCTGGTGAAATCGCACTCGAAATGACTTTGTGATATCATTTTGTATGTCATTTTTCATTCTTTTTTCAACATTACAGCATGTGAATTTCCGGACAATATGCGCAATGTAGCTCAAGGAAAGTCATCAACGCAGAGCTCAGTTAAGTCAGGGAAACTGGGCCCGGATGTAGGACCGGAAAAAGCAGTAGACGGGGACTACAATACGCAAGCAAAGTCTGGATTGTCATGTTCTTGGACAAATAAAGAAATACAACCATGGTGGAAAGTTGATTTAGGTCAGATTTTCTCCATTTACGAAATTATCATAACCAACAGAGAAGACTGCTGCTGTGAGTAGAAACTATCCAATTGTGAAAATTCAGTCATAAAATACGAAATTTTGTTCTGTCTTTTGCTATCAGTCCACAAATGGCCTTGCTCATCGATTAATTTTCTTTGTCATATCTGAATAATATAAACAATAAAGATGTATATTTCAGATTTGATTGCATATTTCGTTCTAATGCATATCAAGCAAAATAAACTTAAGGCTTTGTTGACCAATGAGAAAGAAACAGAAATTTCTTTTCTTGGACTTTGCTCATGTGTGAAAAAATAATTAGGGTAGGCAGATCTCAAAAAGAGTTGACGGAGGTGCCGGAAGTCTATAATTGTTGTTCCCTTTTCCGGCCACCAAGATTCGACAAATGATGCTCGTCGTCAGATGATTAATGAATCAATAACAGTCCCTAAAGTATTACTGTCTTTCGAAATAGTACTGTAACAACACTGGTCAATGAGTATATCTTTGCTAAAGCTGAAAAATACGTAATTGTGCGACACGTTCGATTTGAATGCAAGAATAGCCACAAACTTATCCTCGATGTATAAACTTATAGCCCCTAAAATGTAAATTTATACAAAAAATGCGAATGAACATAGGAATTTTAAAGTAACACCCTTTTTAAGGGATGTCTTTTGCTGTCACGTGATGAATAGCAAATGAATAGCAAATTCAGAAAGAGTAGTACCGTCATGGTCTCATATTTCTTCACGACATGATAATTGCGGCAAAGGGACGGCTTATGATATATAGGGTGAAACACATTGTTATATCAATGTATTTTTAAAATACATTATATGTGAATAAATGCCAATAAATAAGGCAATATACATACATGCATACATACATACATACATACATACATACATACATACATACATACATACATACATACATATTTTGAGAGAGAGAGAGAGAGAGAGAGAGAGAGAGAGAGAGTGAGAGTCCCACAAACAAGGGTCCTATGCACTAACATATGCATCCCTACCTTCGCACTTACCTAACCACGTTGAGTACAATGTTTTGTTTCCTTTACGTTCAATGTTTTTTTAAATCTTGTTTAATTCTTGTTGAAGAAGATGTCGTTGGTGACTCCTTTGTGTCGCATGTCCTTCATCACTGTTATTGCATCCCCTAGTTGTTCTTATCATTAACTTTGTACACGAACACATGTAAATAGCTAATCCAGAGATTACTATAAATCACCTAAACCTTCAAGGTTATGCCATACATGCACGTTCTTAAAGAGGAAAGTCCCCTACAAAAGGGGGATTATGTTAAGACTATGCAGATGTGAAAAAGCCACGCTATGGGTAAGACGCACTCGATTTGCTCCGAGATTTCCAGAAATTCGACGGGTGAACGGCGTTAATTTCCGTCCAATCTCATACATGACACCTGTGAATGTATAGCGACTGCCTTTATGTCGAAAAAACGTTGAAAAACACTGTTATTTAATACAGAGAACGCATATTTTCACAAAGTGTGGGTCCAGAATGTCCATTTGACCTCTGTTCTAAATGTTAATGTATGCTGCCAATCATGATTACTCAAATTCAAATTGCGGCCTAGGCGATCTTGATCCCTGCAGAGCACAACAAACAAAGCGTACTGACTTATCACTAAAATCACCGTTATGTACGTACCTAAACACACGCATACACAACCACATACAACGTAAACGATACGACACATGTAATGAACACGCAAGAAACGGCATTTTCTTTTTGGAGTGATTGGTGGTCTTGAAAAAAAAAACGTTTTGTATGTGTTCCTGTAAAAAGTTATGAACATTGAGAGTCTTCACACGTCGTTTTGAAGGCAATCACAATTTCATTTTTTCCTTCAGGCATCGAAACTGAATCTTTTGGCTCACATTTTGAGGAAGTACCTTTAGCATTGTGACAAGTTTGGTCATGTTTATATCAGTTGATTCAATTCAGTTGAGCTGAGTGGAATTGAAATTTCAGTGTCGATTACATCGTTGCCACTATTGCGTTGTAGATCGATCATCCATGATCATCCATATCCATACTCGAGTACTCATCGACGACGACCACGGCCCTGCACAGCTGTCCTGGGGGACTCATCAGCGTCATTTACTTTCTTTACCAATGTATTTCAAATATTTGGCTGACCATTGTCACAGATTACTAGTAGTTTCCTTTGTTGAAGATTCTGGCTTACATATCGGAACAGCAAGCAGCGTATGTATAGAATGCAAATATGCAGGCTCATCTATGGAACTACGGCAACTTTTCCACAACGTCTCAGTCACATGTCATTTGCATATTACGAACGGTCG
This sequence comes from Ptychodera flava, assembly GCF_041260155.1. Classification (NCBI taxonomy): domain Eukaryota; kingdom Metazoa; phylum Hemichordata; class Enteropneusta; family Ptychoderidae; genus Ptychodera; species Ptychodera flava. Next base: position 17,314,889 of record NC_091941.1, read on the forward strand.
TCGATGTTTTCCGAGGTTACCTATCCGAGGTAACCGGATATGCGATTGGGATATGCAATCTGCGCTCACTATACTTCGGGTCATACATACCAAACTCTAAACTGGGGGTCGTAACGTTTTAAATCAGTTTTACTCAAAATTTCTTCACCCTTTCCTCTGATTTGTTCGAAATGCCAAAATTACACGGAAAATAAGCTTACGAATGGGTGAAGATTTGTTTTTCAAATTCACAAGTTTTTTTTCCCGTTGCAAGCTGCGTGTAACCCGGCCGTGCGAAGTACTAGTGACCGGCTATTATCTACATCACTGCCTACAAAAAAGCCATAAAGCTACAAACAGTAGGAGGTTCTAACTTACGATTGCTTACGATCACAATCTGCTGCCGTCCTTAGAGACTATAATTTATTTGCTAGACTTTCCCCTTATTGTTTATGTCTAGTGTGCGCGCTTGTACCGAACACGAGACGCTCAGGGCTAGATTTGAACTCAATACAGTGCCCGAGGAAATTCTCTCCTGAACTAAATCAAGACCTTCATTTTCTATCTTCCTTCCGAAACTCGTAATACTCTGTCCATTTCAACTACTGGCTTCAATCACAGCGCCTTCACATTCAAATCACCCGCTGCTGTTGTGAGAAAGTATCCGTTCCGTGTTGATGAAAGCCGGGGTTGAAACCAGGGGGTTGAAAACCGGGTCCCATTTGAAATCGCAACGGAATATGCACACATCTACATAGACGCAAAAAGGTTAGCAGAAATTCAGAGATGTATTGAAAGCCATACACCGTTGCTGTTATTGAGTAAATAGTATGATGGAAATTCGTCTCCGAACTCGGCGATACATGAGCGGCCATTCTGTTTCATAACTTCCTATACATGTATTTCTATTGCATACCACAGCGGTCATCGCATCGCTGTCTATCGAACCGCAAAACGACTGTGATTTGAATTCAGTAAATTTTGATTGGATTCGAACTCACAACGTACGGCATACAGTCACCTTAGTAGCGAAGAAATCACAGTCAAGGAAGGTCTCAGGCTGTCGACCAGACCACAGCCCCTCGACCAGTAGGCCTACTCCACCCTAGTTATAATGTAGTCTCGAATTGTGTGAACCCTACACACTTCCGTAATATTCAGGCAGAGGTGATAATCGGTAGTTCCTGGTGTAAAAGATAGTTTATGTTTCTCTGATAAGCCAACGACTAAGCAAGTGTTTAACCATCCCGCCCAGTGTTTGCCATCAACCGACGTCACTACGACGTTGCCTATTGTGCGCCCACGGCGCTGGACTTTCCTCTTTAAGTGATGCATGTGCCCGTGTATGAGCATACATCCTAGCGTGAAATAGCAGTTCTTTCATGCATGTCTTAACATACACAGTCACTCCAAAACCGACCTGCAAACAAAGCAAACAAACAAAGACATGTACTCACTCAATTGTCTTGACCTTGCAGCTTTCCGCATTAAGAACGCCGAGGTCCGTGTTGGTATCAGCGAAAACTTCGAAGACAATCCTGTTTGTGGAATGATGATACTTGGCAGGATGGCCAAAGAGAATCCTATTCACGTCAGATGTGGTTGTGAGTCTCCAATGGAGGGACGCTTTGTTAGTATTCAGCTGATTGACAAAGAAAATATGTTAACACTTTGCGAAGTTGAAGTGATGGCAACCTAAAAAAAAACAAAGGAGCAATGGAAATATTTCTGCATGCTTCTTTTCTCGGTCTTGATTAGATTATGATCTTCAACACTAAAATTCACATAAAATGTATCTCATCAAAGGGTAAACATGGATTGAGAACACTAAATAAATATTATGATAACAATAGTCTATTATGTTTGCTGGGAGTAAGGTTTAGGTTTAATTATGGGAAATAAAGGAGCAATTGCAAAATTATTTTAGCATTGTTTGTTTCTTAATATTATGACAGAAGCCGCAGAACATGTTGTACATGATGGTTGTTCACATTGTTTATGGCGGGAATAACAAATCTAGCGTCACCTTTAAATATCATACTACAAATCGTAATATGCTTTTTAATTGATGGGAATGTTGTGCAAGGAGGTAATTTATATCACAGAAACAGCAGGATGTACAGTGTATATGCCATGCTTATTCTGCAACTGGATTTCAAATTTTTGCCAGGAAGAACATATTAGCATGGAGTTTCCCTTTCATTTCAAATAATACTTTAAAAATCTACCTTACAAACAATGTTGAAAAAGCCATATGTCGCTACTTTAAATTTGAAATTTCATAACAGTATGACCAACTTTCTGTAGTATTCAAAAACAGTATTTAATCAGCTTTTCAATCGAAAAGCTGCTTCCGTTTCCTCTCTGTCGCATTTCGACACCTCGTACTTTTTAGATAGGAGAATTTTTCTTACGGTCAAGCCTTTGACGGGGAGCTGTTGGGTCTCGCTCAAGGGTCAATGTCGTAACATACAATTTCTTGCCAATACGACAATCTTAGACGGTCTTTAAGTCTTGGTGCTAGGATCGTGAGCATGACTTCAGTGACTAAACACTCGAACATACAGGACAGAGATAGCAATGGGGATTTTGAATGCATGCGAGTTTGATTGACAAATTTCATAGCAATGTATGCTCATTGTATGGCACTCAAAGAGCAAACCAAACGCCATGGGAGGATCTTACCATTTGACTGTAACTTTGGCGTGAAAACTTGACAAGAAAATCGTGAACAGCCAATGCATTAACGGAACACGGATGTCTAGAAAATATATTTCGATTTAAATGCTGAACATGTAGTTCAAATACTGCAGATATCATTTTTCTTGCGGGTCGTTACTTAGAGAAGTTAGCCCAGGAATAATGAAGTTATAAAGGTATCTTTTACTCTGTTTTCAATTTGCATGTTTGAGGAAAAACCGCAAAACCTCGTTATGATTGTGTTTTCATTTACATGAATGCTCGAGTATCATAAACATGTCAAACACACTTAAATGAAACAGATATCTAAATTACTCAGTACACGCCTCATATCGCGGCAATAGATGAATCCACCCACAGCCTTGGAGTAAATTTGAACCTTGCCTGACACTAATCAAAGAAGACTTTGATGTGCGAAACCCCTTTTCTTCTTTGTCTTTTACCTGTCGGACACGAAGAGAATTGGGCAAAAAAAACAAACTGTTTCTAATCATGGTTCTTTGAAAAATTGGACGAAGATGCATATTGTTTCAATTTCTACTTTTTTCATTCCTGTCAGTCAGTCTTGTTTGAAATACAGCGATAACCGTTAATTTTCTTACATTGTTCTGATTTTTTTTTAATGCGAGAAGAGATAGTTTGTACATATTAAACTATCTCGTGACTTCAATATTTGATTCTTTCCACCGTCTACCTCTACTTCATAGAAAGGTTGGCGCCAAGGCTTGTTACAACCGATAACGTAGTAACTAACCGATAACGTATCAAACCCGATAACGTAGTAAAAATTTACCGATAACGTAGTAAATCAACCGATAACGTAGTAACGAACCGATAACGTAGTAATTTTTTCTAACCGATAACGTAGTAAAAATTTACCGATAACGTAGTAATTTTTTCTAGCCGATAACGTAGTAAAAATTTACCGGTAACGTAGTAATTTTTCCTAACCGATACGTATCAACAAATTTACCTATAACGTATCAAATCAACTGACAATGTATTGGATCAAATGAATCATGGGAATATATTCTTAGGGATAGATGTATCCTCGATCGATCGATCAATCCATTGATCAATCGATAGATCGACCGATTGATCTATCGATGTACTGATATATCAATCGATCGATCTTTCTATCGACTGAATGATTGAATGAATTGATCGATTGCTTGACTAATAGAACGATTGGTGTGTGTGTATATATATATATATATATATATATATATATATATATATATATATATATATATATATCGATGGATAGATAGATCGATCGATTGATAGTGTATCAAATCAACCAATAATGTGCCCAAGAGAACAATAACGTATCAAAGTAACCGATGACGTATTAAATCAACCAATTATGTATCAAGCCAACCAATAACCTAGCCAAGTCAAAGAGTAAAGATTCCAATCAACTGAAAATGCACCAAGTCAACAAATAAATTATCAAGCGACCGATAATGTATTAATAAATGGAAACTAATTGAATATTAATGAGTGTTGTATCTTTCGTTTTTATATATAGTCAATCAGTTACACCTTCAGAGTTACAATCGTGATATTACTCAGACATCACGAATCGAATTTCATCAATTGGGGAAATGCGAACTAATTAATAAATATTCCTGCAGGATGAATTCAAGATACAACACACATGTGAGTGTCTTTATCGACACACTTTCTAAGTTGGTAGGACTTGGAAAAAAGTTTTCAACATGACCGATTATGAAATTTCGTTATTTACAACGTCAGTATATCAAAATGACAATAAGCTTACAATGTCACTCTCATTCTGGGACTGAATTACAGGTAAATCTGGACTCATTGTTCAATGGAATTCCTTATAATCAGTATTCATTAATTTTGCAAGTTACTCATGTAAGCAAGCCAAGTCAACAGATTTTGTAGACAACATATTGCTTTTTCATTCCTTTTTATCCTTTCTGTCGTGATTCACGTCAAGTCATATCTTATTTGAATTAGGATTACGAAGACATCGCAAAATTATTGAGTATTATATTATAGAGCTGATAAAAAAAACCGCATAGGCCAATTAAAATAAAAAGTTTGTTTCCCCCATGTCATCCCCCACGTCAACCTTTTTTCTGCTCATGAGGAAATAAAATTTTAAAAACCCGCAAAAATACGCGATGCATAACACAGTGCTGTATAAAACAGAACTGTAAACAAAATAACTGAAACTATAACATTCCATTCAGAACTGTACACATACGTCACTGTTATATTAAATTGACAAAACTGTGCACTGCTGCACTAAAAGTCAACAGAACTGTTGCTATACAAAAATACTAAAGCAACACAGCTGTGCATATATTTCTGCGTGCATTCCTGTGTCGTTTTCATGTTTTTTGCGCGTTCTTGTTGGTTGAAGAATAAAAAAATTGAGGAGAAAAGAAACCTGCGTCACCGCATCATTTTTGCAATATGTGTAAGATGAGAAACGAGCTTTTTATTTTTCTTGGCCTTACCAGAGTTCACTCATACATTTATATTGCAGGTTCCTGCATATTAATCATTGATATGGTTACCTTTTCCAAATACACTCGATGGAGATTTTCAATAACACGAAAAATCGTCAATTGTACGAATAACTCATTAATGTTCTTTGGTTAATCACTAATACGCAGTTACTTCTATCGGTGACGTATACAATATGTGTGCGAAATTTGCGAAGTTGGCTGTCGGTGATTGCGGTACTTATACTATCTCTTTGAATTTTACCCAACAAGAACTAAACTGTATAGCTACTATAGCAAGACTAGAAACAACTTCCCAAACCTATTCCAGTAGTTTAGCAACATTTAGATCAACTTAGTCGTTCGTACTATCATGAAAACAGTCGAAACACAATTTGCTGCAGAAATTTGTGACAATTAATGCTAAACGGAAAGAATAAATAGAAGTAAAGAAAATTGCGAACGAGACATTGTGATAACAAATTGATCTATCTATCTATTGACCAATTTATCGAACCGATCGATCGATCTATCGATTAATTCATCTATCTTGCTATCGAATTGATGAATCCTTTGTTCTATCGATCGATCTGCCAATTATTTATCTATCGCGATTGATCGATCGATCGACCATCTATCAAACATCGATAGATAGATCCATTGATCTATCGATTGAGTGATCGATTTATTTATCGATATATTGCTCGACCTATTCCTCTATCTATCTATCTATCTATCTATCTATCTATCTATCTATCTATCTATCTAATACTTATTTATCTATAAATCGATCGATCTATCGCTCCTAATGAATAGCTTAATCAGATATTATCAGTAAATTGATATGTTATTGGTTGTTTTGATGCGGTATTGGTTGACGTTTCTACGTTATCAGTTGATTTAATCCGTTATTGGTTCACTGATACGTTATCGGTAAATTTGTTGGTACGTTATCGGTTAGGCAAAATTACTACGTTATCGGTTAGAAAAATTTACTACGTTATCGGTTAGAAAAATTTACTACGTTATCGGTTCGTTACTACGTTATCGGTTGATTTACTACGTTATCGGTAAAAATTTACTACGTTATCGGTTCGTTACTACGTTATCGGTTGATTTACTACGTTATCGGTAATTTTTTTACTACGTTATCGGGTTTGATACGTTATCGGTTGTAACAAGGCTTTCAATGTGCGGATGCTGACAAGAAACAAATCCTTCTTTAAACTCAACTCTTAGGTGAGCTATTAAGGCTGTAACGCAGAACAATTCTCAGTAAAGAACACATGGTCAACCAGATCTGGGGCTTTACCGAATAGTATGAACATCAAGCAATCGTAATTCCTATGATATCTGTTCCTCAAAACGCTCTGAATCTAAACGAGAGATAAAACCTTAAAAATTATGCAAATACGATAAGCCTGAGATTAACGTTAGCGAGTAAACAATGCCATACACGTTGAGAATGGTCCATGCCATATTACATGATGAAAGCGCCAATATTGCCCCTCTTTTCCCAGATGTATTTTTCTACGTATACTTTGCCACTTTGTAAGGAACGCGAGAGTTATAAAAGGTGAAAAAGACATTTCTATATAACCAGACTTTAAGCTAGCAGATACTTAAAATAACTCAGGGTGAACTTTCCCTTTAACCATAAGACTATTATAACCATGCTGCACAAGTGACTTTGGTGAATTCTAGAACGGAAGAAGCAAAACAATTTTTCCGATCGTTTTGGACAACTCATAAGCATATAAGTATATTCAAAGATAGTTCATTAAAATCATCAGCCTAAAGATCAAAGTACCCAGATAACTCACCGCAACATTAAAAAATAGGAAGTGCAAAACCTTTTCTATGTTTTCCTAATCAAAAAGTGATCTGTCTTCATAAATAAGAATAATTTACGCTAGATGGTAACGTTTTGATGTGACTCGCATATCATTATCAAGCCAAGGGCTAAAATGGTCAGGCATGCGCAAAGTGACACATATTGATCCCATTTAAACGGCGAGGAGGGATCTTCCAAAAAGAATTGGCAACTGAACATGTACTAACGTTGATTCACATTCATTTAAACTTTTTAGATTATGTTGTATCGGTTCTATGTATCAAAATACTTAAAAACTGTTCATACAAATTGGTATTCGGAACACAAAAAATGGTCAACAGTGGCTACATCTTGCTATAGGCATATCTGTGTTTATTGGTTTATAGGTTTGCAAATTAGTGTCAACATCTTGTCATATTTCTTTTACTACAAAATGTCACTCTATCAATGGATTGTGAAATATTGGTGCATGTTGCTTTCTCACTCCGAGTTCTCAAAGAGAAAACTCCAAAAGATCAAGTTTTTGTCATGTCATCTTCGACATTAAAGGTATGCGCCCGAAGGATGCGTCAAAAAACTTGAATAGAGTGATAAAACTTTCTTGATGCAATTCATGGCCGGTATGATGCTTTGTAAAACAGACTCTCAATTTGCAAAATATCCAGAAGTTCGATCTCTCATACGTCCGTTTTCTGCATTTGTTGCCTAAAGTGATGAAAATGCCCAAGCTAGACATCAAAGACACACATATAATATAATAGCAATAACCCCCGTCGCAGGAGGGTATCTACTCGATTTTGGTACAATGCGCTCCATAGAGAACTCGCCTATCGACTCGTGCTATATGTTGCGCATTGCACCTAATACTGTTGTTTCAATCGGGTTCGAACTCACAACGTACGGCACCCAAATCTTGAACCACCAAAATCTCGCGTATACCCTCCTGCCTGCGGCATGCGCTAAGGGTTATTGCTTAAATACATATTTTATGCAAATATCACTGTTGACGCACGATGAGGTGAAAACATCGAAAGGTCAGTGTGAAACCATTATTTCATATCGCAAACAAAATTCAATACAAAATAGGCGGTTTTGTCAAAAATTCATTTAATGTGCTCCGATGACAGGCGTTGTCAGTTTTAATGACCGCAGACGACAATTTGTGATATTCACTCGCGTCGCACCCTACGCGCGCATAAAAACAGTGTCACTCAATTGGGCACGAGGTTCCGAACCGCGCGAGACATTCCGAGATATCGCGAGAATATGTGGTCCGCAGTGGACGCGTTCTCGCAACACAGGACAAACTGCGTAAAACAGGACAAGTCGCTAATTACGTTAAACACTGCATAAAATATATGAAGTTGCAACTTTTGCTCAGTTCTGCATTTTTCTAGTTCCATACAAAGTTTGACTTGTATTACTGAGCTGGAAACCTGTTTCTACGGGCATGTATTAAAGTCTCGCGAGATCTCGCAATCAGCGGAAAAATCGTCTATCGGGCGCGAGGTTACGTGAATTCGAAAATGGTTGATCTTTTGGGCAAGTGTGTATTATTGATGGAAATGTTGTCAATTATTCAAAATTTGTTGCAGGGAGTGTACTGTCAAAACTTGACCTGCAATGATTAATCAAAACCAGGACGTTACTTAAACATTTTTATCCGACGAGTTGTGTGTTAAAGACTGAAATAACAAATTCAAACGGGTATGAGATTCCCATTTTCAAAATCAGACAGAACAAAAATATTTAGACAAATTTCACGCTTTTGTTTTGCCGAGTCAAAATGAAATATTAAAAAATGCAAACCGAGCTTCCGACCCAATGTACGATGAAGTAATACAAGAAAAACACTTTCACTTTTATATGGCCTTGGCAGCATGGGAAACTTAGACTTTGAGATGCAACTCAAATTTAAGATGACACACTTGAACATTCATCAGTTATTTATCTTATGCATAATTTCATTGCCCTTTTGCTAGGGCTCCTTTTTTGGTGCAGTTTTTAAAATCTGAATCTTCTTGTCATTGACAAAAAAAATTCGGAGGATGCAACCCGGTATTAGATGAATTGACTTTTTCAGCGACACGTTAGCGGCGATGAATAGATTTTTTATGATAACGACCCATAGAGGGCGGTCGTTAGTAGATCGACTTCTTAACTCGGCCAAGATCGGACGGCAAATCATGTTGACGTGCTTTGTCCTGGCAAGGAGAATGAGGGGACACTCCAAAACAATAAGCTAACTTATCGGATTGATATTGACGAAGCTACTTTAATAGCTATAATTTCATCCTGATCAGCCCACTACTAGTAAATCGATGGCAAAGTGGGCTGATCGAGATGAAATTATAGCTATTAAAGATACCAACTTTGGGAATAGTCAAGTTTTGTCCAAAAAGAACCGTCTTCCAAGTTTAAAGCTTGGGCAATTAGAAAACAAGTATTCGAAATGGTGAAGAAGGAGTGAAAAAAGAGAATATAGATTGTCCCTATCAAGGAGTAATTGGTCGACCGATACATCGGAAACTGTCGAATTGAAGGAATCATTGTTTGGATAATATGGCTGATAACGGTGGATAGGTTTATCCGGAGAATCTTATGCTGATACCAAAAAGTCACCCTGGAAAACCTTTATCCCGAAATGAAAGTACGCCCAATCAACGAATTTATATATATCTTCGGTGAAGTGGAAGGAAATGAAACCAATCCATATGAAGTAGGTGTTAATGGGAAAATGCTGGTACGAATGAAGATAAATAGAGACTATGTGAATTTTGAACAGCTTGGAGGGTCAACTATAAAAATCAGTTATCATGATCAACCAACAAAGGTTGACGTCGCTAAGATTAATACAAGAGTGAATTCACCAACATCACAACACAACCTTCTTTGTGAAGTTCTGTGGTGCAATGACAACACAAATAATGAAGAAAGTGTCCTCTTTTCTAAAATATGGCTACAGAGTAAGATATTGAGGCTTATGGGCTCATAACATAAATGACCGGCTTGAACAATGGAAAATAATTGCAAAAGTTAGAGGAGGAATAGACACGTGCAAGAGGGAATTAAGACAGATTATGAAACACTCCTCAATTCAATTGCAGATCTCTGGAAACAAATTATCGGTTCAAACATTCAAAATTGGCAGATATTTCATAGAGGCCTAATCAAAGGAAGCATGGGCAAAACTAATAATCATATAAGTGATGGGAAATGCATCATTTGTTGCCAAGAAGAAACACTGGAACATATCTCATTATCTTACAAGTTGCTTTGTAATTTTGATTGTTCACTCGACACAGTCACAGTTATGTAGATTTGTTTTATTTGCCATTTTGTTGGAATACATTTGTCTTTTTCAAAAGAAATCGGGCCTTTGATGCATGATGCAATTGAAGTTAATATAAATTTTCGGGTGCAGTGAGACTCAGTGGTAAAGGATGCGCCTTGAACTCATTTTTGGCGGTTTCTCTGCGCCAATGGCATTATGCTATTGTCACTTCGTATAATACTCAGTCACCTCGGTGCATTTTTCGTTTGCTTTATGTTTTTACAGGTATGTAGACATGACGTGTCATGTTGATGGTAGACATATCTACAATCACAGCAAATAAATTGTAATTTCCTTTCAAAAAAACTGGGTCCTTTGTGACTGAACAATCGCTCAATGCCAGAATCAGGCCGCGACACACGGACAAGCTTGTGACTCGCACACACTGACTCTATACACAAAGGTCTATTTTTCTAAATGCTTCAGGATTGAGGCGAAAGGAGGTCATGAGATTTGGATGCAGAGAAAGAGAAAGGCATGAGGTTTATAGTTGGAATCAATGGTACATACATTGGTGCTTTATTTCAAAATATTACATCAAATACAGTGTTTTAAATACAGTAAAATATAGGCCGACCTGCGGGAAATGCAATACTTGTTAAAAAGGCAGAGGATAAAAACTGCAATACTTAAAACAAATACAGTAAAATACTGACTGACCAGCGGGAAATAAAACACTTGCAAATCACAGAGACACAGACGTTTCGGGTGCAACCCTTCGTCAGTACTAAAACCCGCTAGAGAACGTGGAGACACAAGAAATTAAAACAACCAATCAGACGACAGAACGATCAAACGCATTAAAATATGTATTAATTCCGGCTGGTGCCAGAGTGCCAAGTTTAAAAATTGTGGCCTTTTCGAGTTTATGGCGGGTAGAGTCGGTGGTGGAAATAATATAGCAGACACTGCCATGTCAGACCGACCACGATGGGGAGGAGTACAGCAATGTTTAGCCACCGGGTGGCTAAACACACCTCCCCACCGTGGAACCCGTCTGTGTGTTTTAGTCTCTGCGATTTGCAAGTGTTTTATTTCCCGCTGGTCAGTCAGTATTTTACAGTATTTGTTTTAACTTTTGCAGTTTTTATCCTCTGCCTTTTAACAAGTATTGTATCTCCCGCTGGTCGGCCTATATTTTACTGTATTCATTTTCACTTGCTTCAGTTTTATCCCTCTTTTGAGGTCGTTTGTAATTTTTACAGTGTTTTAAATGATAGACACATGGGGGTTTTTTAACCAGAACCTGATAAAAATGTCGACACGGGTATATTATATACTACAGCAAAAACTACAGCAAAAACTCAAAATCGCCTGCTTTGACCACGATGTAAGTTTAAAGTGTATGAAATTGACCGTCACTTGCCACGCATGAGATCATGTGTGAAGATAGCCAGCTGTCACATATTTTGTTTTACAAATAAAGTGTCCGTTCGAAAAGTGACGTGTGAGTATAAAATCACCTGCGGGTGTACAGAAATGATTTCCGTCAGGTACATAAGTAAGGCTTCTTTGTCAATACCTTTGAATAAAAGAACAAAGAAAAGGTCTTTCACACATACATTCTTTTTTAGAAGATGGTCCAATAATTTTATTCACAGACCGAAGCAAATGGAACTCCGAACCTGATTCGTCCTCCGTACGGTCAATCAAAAACTCGCGAGTTCACCACGACAGACAGAATTGATAAGCGAAAAGAGGATAACATCGCAGAATGATAAAATGTTGTCTTTTGCTTCCAGAGCAAAAGTAAACGGAAATTTCATTTTAATGCATGCAATTTTTTCCCAAATAGAAAAACTTCACTGGTTAAACTTCATGATGCATCATTGAACAAATTGACCGATTGAACAAACCTGCACATAAAATGGCAAGATATGACAGCCCTGTAGAAAGAATATATATATCATCGTTGACACAAACTAAACAGTAAGACGGCTATAGATTGAGAAACTTATTTAGGTCGACGCTGTTTTCGTTTTCTGTTTTTACCTGTCTCCTTGAAGTTGTTTCTCTTTAATGATGTTCATCTATGATGTGTTTGTGTTATTAGGGCTGCCTTTTAGCCTCTTTGAGAAATTAAGCCGAGTACGTCAGCTTATTTTTCACGACTGCTAACCCTCCATATATCTCAGCCAGAAGTTCAATTTTACATTTGATTGACACTTTCAAATGGGAGCTGATGAGGAATTATTGACAAAAATGAGTCACTTTGTTCGATAGTGTGGCGTTATTAATGTTCATTCAAGCATTCTCAATATTGCATTCTCCTTTCTTTTGTGATGCACAGCTGCTTCTTATCCCTGCTTAAGTGACTTCGATGCCTCTGTAGGATTAGCAGATAGGTTCAAGGCTTTCAAATTACTTATTTGCAGGATTTTCCCGTAGGCCTACTTTAGCGACAATGCAGTTCATACATCACAAGGCAGAAGATCTTGTGTGGTTACCCTAGCGCCTTGGAGATTACACTGATTAAGCAGAGTCAACGATTGGACGTGGATGGCGCTTTCACAAAGAGAACCCATGTATAAATTGCATGAAGGTATAAAAATGGCCGCCTGAGTGAGTTGAACAAGAAAATGATTTATAAAATGTAGTTTAAGGAGAGTAAGAAAAAGGTCGAACAAAGAAGAAAATCACAGATAAGTTGAATTAAACGGTAAAAATAATGCCCCAGTTCAAAATTCCGCAATGCTGTCCGCTCTGCCGCTGTCAACCGTCTCGTTCACATGTGCGTGTTTCTCGATATCGTCGTCGCTTTTGGCATGTTTGCCCATTGGAGACGAACAACCGCAGACAAGTCCATAACACCAGAATCCACAGCCCTTTACAGTACTGACTCCGATTTCCACCGACGGCTTGGTTCCTCCGTTCAAGCGATCCAGTTCTGCCTGCAACTGAATAAAGGGATACAAAATATTCACAATAATGCATGTTGAAAGGCAATATTTGTGCACACAAAGAATGTCATTTGCTCAGCATTGTCCATATTCTGCATGGTGGCATCTACTGATCAAAGTATTCTTTGCATGATCTGTAAGCAGAAACACATTTCTTAAGGCAATGTTCAAGTTCCATTTGACAATAACTTTTGATTCATCGTCAGCATTTCTGTTTTGTTTATAATCTACAATTTCTCTATCCGCTCCAAATGCAAACCCGTGTCGCAAATCTTGGTGTTCAGCTTGTATTTCAGGGGTGTCGAAGCATACTGTGGGAAGGATAATGCGTTGTTTAAAATGTACTGAATTGCTTAATATTCACAGTTTTTGAGTCTTTTGATTTCAATTATTCCTGTCTAAAATATGTTGACTATGGCATTGAACGAAATAAACGAGGAATATTAGCCCTGGGTTATTATGACGGAACAAAATCTATAATCTGGTATACTGAAATGCATGATGACGTCAAGGATGTAAGTCGGCGGTCCAAATCAGATGGCGATGTGCTTGACTCTCGGGCTGTTCGGTGTTGGACAACAGCCGTGGAATAGCATACGACGAACAAAGCTAAATAATGGCTCCCTCTACTGTAATCTTAGTCAGATTGACGCCACTGGCAGTGAACTAGTTACCTGTTGAACTTTGTCCTTCAGTTCGGAATTCTCCTCGGTTTGCGCCTGCCTTGTCGAGTCAAAAGAAGGACCGGTCTGCGATTTCATAGTAGAGACCGTTTTGCCTTCGGGATATTTCCTGACGGACAAAATCTGAAGGTGGAAAAAGAAAATAAAACCGTATATAAGCTCGTCTGTTATTTTAATCTAAACAAACTTGTCTAATTTTCGATTGAATTGGAAATAAAATTGCTCTGCTCGGACGATGTTTCAAAGAAATCAACTTAAGTTGTAATCATGTGCAAAACTGTCCTCTCCATGCAACAAAAGTGAAGGTGGCCTTCTAACGAAATAGTACTCGGGAAGGATTCAGTCCAACTTTGCAATAATCACGCATTGTCGATCTCAAATTTTCCTGAGTTCTCCGAATAGTTGTCTCGTGAGATCAAATTATTGAAAACTGATCACCTTGAGAGGTAATCGTCAACCTCGTTCTGTAAGCAATTAAACACGCTAAGTGTATCTGTTTTCGCACTGTCCCGTGTCATAATTGGAGATAGTTCGAAGTGATGTGGTTTCTATATTTTACGACACGGCATGTCCCTACATACGGAACAAATACCAAAAATATCAAAGGTTGCAGGCCCCTTTCAAAATAATATCAGAATCTGATCATATCCACCGTTAGTTTTTGTGATTCCTAAATATTCTGCGCACATGAATAGAATGCAAATGCCGTTACGAAAAAAAAAATAAGAAAATTTAAAAGAAGCATGAACATTATACTCGTTATTCTATAGATTTTATCATTTTCTCAAAGCGATCGCCATGTGAAACCTGCTTCTAACAATGCGTCGAGGGACCGCCATTGAATTTATCTGCGGTTCGTATGTATGGACAGCGCTTTTCAGTAGTATTCCCCAGTACAGTAGTAGCCGCTGGGGGTTAAATTCACATCATCATATGTTTCAATACATATACTGTAGCGTGCTGTTTACATAACGTTAGAGGACATCGTCTGATGCCGAGGTCGCGATCGGCACCAAAATCAATCACATCGAACAAACTGATGGACCGTACCGTATCGCGGTAACAGCGTAGTGTCTGTTCATTTGTTGACAGGTTGCTATGACAACAAACATACCTTCGGCACGAACACTAAGAGCAGCGTTATCGATGTGCAGAATATATTTATGGCCGACATGAAACAAAAAGAAGCATTCACGTTGTGGTTTATCACTGGGCTGACGGCCACACCGATCACTGACAAGACAATCACGTTGTAGACGCTCATACCAATGTACTTGCTGTCGTTTAAGGCAGGTATGGACACCTAGTAGACACAAAAACAATTGTTCAATAATAGTGAGTGAGTAATAATGTGTGTTTGTGAGTGTGTTTGTGCATGAGTTAGGTAAAGTGGGTTCATGGGTGGCTGCTGTACCCTAATACAAAGAAGAACTCTGCCACTCTATGTACTGGTATTAATGACTGTATGGTTTTATTCGAGTGAAAAAGCGTCCTCGAATTTCATATTTCGCGGTGTGGCATTGGCATGGCATAATTTAGTAATTAATAGTGCACCGAACACTTAGCAGAGGTGGCAGTGGTTTTACACTCAAACTAGCGATATGATTTTAAATTCAAATTTTGTTGCAAAATAATTTTATAGCATAATGCTTAATCTGAGCAATGGTAAAGATGGTTTGTAGAAGGGTCCAGTGTTTTGCAACTGCATACCTTTTACGTCTGTGTAATTATTTAGCCTTGTGGTGGAGACGCGAGGAATTGTCATTCTCAGTCAAAATTTAACATATAAACAAAGCTTGGCTTTTACTTTCATTACCTTTCTGGTCTCCCACGCCAGGAAAGTACCGAATATGAGGAGCAGTCCTTTGTAAGCGTATAAGGCACCCAGCCAGTAGATGATATTATCACAGTAACAGAATTCCATAATCGGCTGTATTATTTGATTCGGCACATCGGGGTCATTCTGTAATCGAATTGTGACGTATTTGGTATGAGATTTTTCAAGCTATTTGCAACGGTGATTGACATAAATCAGTCTCAGTGGCATTAAAAGCTGTTCCTCAAGGTCTTTGATCTGCAAATTAAGTTCAATAGCAGATCGCTACAAGCAGCTGCGTTATTTGAAACCCGTGGTCGCCAAACAGAATGGCTGCGCAGCCAGTATGCCCGACACGGTTTTCACGCGTAAGCATAGGCCTCGTTCACAGACACCTTTCCCAGGTCACAAACGACGTAGACATCTTTTTGACTGAAAGAGGAAGCTTTCATGCCCTGGCACCGAGCATGCCCACGTAGGCCTACATGATTGACCTACACTGTCTAAAACAATAATAGATCTTCATAATATAATTATATGCGCTTTCAGCAAAGCCGGCACTTTGGATTCCTTGGAGGGCCACAAAAGTCCTGATTGGTATATAAAGTTATAATGAATTTACAAAAGACAATAGGCATCTCTTTGTGTTTTGTTGACATCAAAATATCTTAACAGCTGCAATTTTCTCAGATATTGAGTGATACACATCAAACAATATTACGTTTATTTGTCATGAGGGAATGGGCAAATGATGACAGTTTTCACTTTATATGACTGTCGATCTGATCTGTCAATTTGTCTTTTTGTTTGTTTGTTTGTTTGTCAGTTTATGTGATCCATATTTCCTTTCTCGATTTTCCTTCATTACCTTTTCTTTGAGATTGACACAGCTCATCTTACCTCTGGATGGGTCAGCGTAGTAGCTCGCCTGAATGGAGCTAATATCTGCCAGACGGTCAAGATGGTGACATCAATAAGCACCAAGACTAGCACCATGACAAACAGCTGCCTATCTGTGACGATCTACAACGACATGTTGAGAGAAGTGAATACTGATCAAGCCGCGCTTTTACGGACAATGAGTCCGAAATACAGTCTATAATAATAATAATAATAATAATAATAATAATAATAATAATTTACACTTAACAATTCCAACTTTTAAACTGTTGCTGAAACGTGCTGAAACTTTTCTTAAGGGAACTTCAAGCCATTCCCTTTCGAAATGCAGAACAAAAATCAGGTATCAACTCGCAAAATTCGGTACTAGGGAAAAAACTTACCCAATTTTTACCAACACTTGAAATTCAAAATGGCCGCCATTTATGTTTTAAGTCTATGGTTGAAATGAAGTTTTCGATTTCCACAAAAGTGAGCCCGTGGAAACGTCATATGCTCCATGAGCTTCAAAATTGACTACCACACGCTGTATAGCAAAAACGTATCGTAAACTTTTGAAATGTCTGTCCCCGAGGCGCATGTATACCATAAGCGCTCCATCTACTGTAACTTTCGTTGTATTTTAAAGTATTTTTGTTTTGTTTGTGAAAGAAAATATCTTGTTCTCCTCTCATTATCATGGCCTAATGCCTATCATCATATAAGTATGCCTTTATCGCTTCATTCTAGTGACGTTTAACGTGAAATATCAGCCGTGATATTTTACCGTAAACGTCGAGATAATGCATGATAAACGTCATGAGTGTTGAAGTGTTCCCGAACTACATTTGCAATGTTGATAGTTTACAAAGTAAACAAACAAAATGACTGCTCCTCTCTCTCTCTCTCTCTGCCTACGATGCGATGTTGCCGACAAAAAAACCCGGAAGGGTTGTGAGGAACAACGATATTTCGGGTAGCTAAGTACGGGAAATCGGTCGAGTTATCTCTGAAGAAAGCTTGTTGTGGGACGGAGGCACGGACAGACATGACCACCAAACCACATGTCCGCTCCTCGGCCGCTGGGAAGATACTTTGACCGCGACGATTGTAATTACGGTAATGATGAGGATGTTGATTATGACAATGATGATGATGATTAATTTTGATGATGGTGATAGTGATTACGATGATGATGATGATGATGATAATGATGATGGTGATGGCGAAAGATGATGATGGTGGAGGCGGTATCTCCACGTCTACGGTGATATCGGGCAACGACGGAAATGGTGGTGATAGTTCCCGTGACAACTAAACACCTCACGTCGATACTCACCCTTCTCTTCGGTGTTTTTAGCGTAGCAACTCTGTGCACTCGCCAAGTCTTGCTGAACATTGCTCCGTATGCAACAACAAATCCGACAGATATGACCCAGGCACGTATCTGAAGAGAAGAGTAAAGAATTGTACAGGGACGGAACAAAATCTTTGAAGGGTCAAATTGTCTTCTCTTTAAAAATAATATTTTGTTCCTTTGAGAGGTCATTACATTTACTGCAGCCTAAAACATTCTAAAATCTTCGACCCCACATTACCCAAAAGCATGGATAAAGAAGCGGTAATACCTGGTATCGTCTGCCAGAACTATATGCAAATGAAATGTCGGCAATTCTAACAGATTGCAAATTAAGATTGTGTGAAATAAAGCCGGCTTACACATCGTAGCACGTGCGTCCTGTCATATAATTCACTTAACAGTTTCGAGAAGTGCGGTCCCCTCAAAAGAGGTTCAAGAGGGTAAAATGTAGTAACCGACAACTTATAAATGACTTTGGGTTAGCAGTTTGCCTCCTATAACAGGTCATAGTCTGTGCTCGAGTACTTTATACTGATACGCTCAGATGCAGAGGTAGCCGCATAGATGCTGTTCGTGGCAATTACCTGGCAATTGGTTTCAAACGTCCCCGGTCCGACGAAAGAACTGTCAAGACCATAGAGAAACACTGCCGCGTAGACGAAAATGCTTCCAAGTATAATAATGTTGTTGAGGTTAGGGCTTGACATCTTCACATACCTTTATCGAAAACAAAAATATTGTCAAATGCCATACACAGTCAGAAAACAGAAACATCTAAAATGAGTTTCATATAGGTTATACAATGAACGGTGTATCTATTACATAGGTGACAAAATGAAATTAGAAGGGGCGAGCAGATGAGATGTGTGATTTCATTCATTTCATATCGTTTTTTTTTTCGTCTCTTGCTTTAGAGCAATGTAATTGCCTCATATTTGACCACAACACTACAGGACCGATTTAACAAACCAGTACGAGAATACGATTACTGCCCTCTTTTTGACTATAACTTCAATACAACGCCAAGCAGCAAACATTCAAACTTGACTCGAGATACTTGTAGCGGACTAGACCAGTATCGGAAGTGAAGAACAGCGTTCAACCGCGTTCAAGTGCAACAATGTCCGTGAGATTTACAGGTTTGGGCTAACAATTGTAAGGGTAACATCGTGCCTAAATCAAGTTCAAAGTCGAAAATGTTTTAAATTAATTGTGTATACAAATACCCTACAAACGAAAATTCGAATCAAGTGATTTCAAGTGAAACAATGACCCATATCTGGTATTCTCTATACGTAAATACTTACAAAAATGCTGTGATTATAACAGGGCGTAGAATCTACTCTGTATAGTGTACACTTTGACCATGATGGCCAGGTACATTCAACAAATTTGTGAGTTTATCTTTGAAGAACTCTCTCTCTCTCTCTCTCTCTCTCTCTCTCTCTCTCTCTCTCTCTCTCTCTCTCTCTCTCTCTCTCTCTCTCTAATCATGTTGTATACATACAATTTTTGAATTTTTCAATTTATATCGAGTCAAATTTGAACTTCCGGTTGCACAATATTCCATAAAGAGGAATTCTTGAAATTATTTAAAGTTCGCCTAACTTTATTTAAATTTGCTTCGAAATTCGTGATAGACAAAACCCACGTACCTTTGCTCACGGTATTTTACGTTGAAGCAGAAAAATCCGCAAGCCATTATTATCCCCACTGAAGCAAGAGAGCTCATCGCAAAGTACAAGGAAGGGTTGACAGTTACCCACTTCTCTACCGTGGTGACCGTCACCGTGGGAGTATGATCGAGCGGGACTTTACCGCCTGAAGGAAAAACAGAAGATTTTATTATAAGCTCATTTGACTCTACATGCAATGTGAGCTACTGAAGGTAGTATGCGCCTCGAAAGTGAAAGACTTAAACTTTTGCTCAAACTTTCCGTAAAGTATCTTTCAGCCGTTCTCTTTCAAAATCGAGAATAAAAATTAGGGGTCATCGTGCAAATTTTAGTACTAGAGAAACAAATTACCAAAGATTTACCGATATTTGATATTCAAAATGGCCGCCACCCCGCCACCCCTGTGTTAACTCTATGGAGGAAAAATAAAATTTTCGATTTTCGAAAAACTAAGCCAGTGAAAAGTTTTCTCACACCAAGAGCTTTAAAATGAACCCCCACAAGTGATAGATCAGAAAAGAATTGTCAAAGTTTGAGAGACCGAATAGCTGTCCCCGACTAGAGGCGCGTTCTACCTTAAAAGGGTCACTCTGTTCAATTTATGCACATGAGTCGTAGTCACAACATGCCCAAAAATAACGTCTCAGCGATACAACAATCGGGGTTGTCATTTGAGTTTATATAGCATTGGAAGTCATCATTGAAACCACCTATTTCTTACATATCATCATATGTAATGATGTCATATATATTCAATTTTATATCTTCGATCTCTTTCTCAGAAACCGCCTTCCCGAGTCCTTTGAAAACTGGCATACTTTTTCTAGGTTAGGTTTTCATTCAAAATTGTTCAAGTTTTGATAGAATTAGCATTATTGTGTTTATTAAAACGTTTTGTCAATAATGAAAGCTTCTGAAAACGCATATCTGGTCCTTTTGCATTTTTCTTGAAATGTCAGACTTCCCGAAAAGGCTTAGGCTTCGACAAACTTGATCGGGGGATGGGGAAGCAAGTAGGTTCAATATACATGCACCTGTAAAATTCTTACAGGCGTTTATCCCAGTGAAATGGGAGCACAGTGTCATAGACGCTGCTTTTCAATCAAGGTAACGCTTGGAGATAAACGTACATTACGCGTTAATGTACATGTCTAATGTGTAAGATGATTAATTTTAAATATGGGGGAATCCGATAGTTTTCACACTTCTACGCGTATCCACTTTTACACCTAAATAAATCAGTGTGCCAGTCACAGCGGCAACGTTAACGGCCCCTGAAAATAGATGTATGTGTATTGTCGAACCTACACACAACACGTAATACGTATGCACATTGTACAGCGGCCTGATTAAGACCTATTTCACAAAATAAGACATTAACAACGCGGAAATTAATGCAATGATTGATGGTTGCCACCGCGCTAAATACTTTGAACGTCACGAGCGACACCGAGAATAACCACATATTGACTAAGGCGACTTGCACTCTGATGATATTACGTTGTATTCATTAGCCTCGGTAAGAAATAATCTTATACACTTGATAACTTCCATACCAGTTTCTCAGTCAATAAGTAACGCGTGTGAGAGAAGGACCATCACACGTACCTTCCAGTCAATTATTTAGATTGTTCTGGGTAGAGAGAGACAACGCATGTACGAATTATGCTGAAAAGAGCGGATCTTTATCGAAAGCAAGAAATTTAATTTTGCAGTAGCGACTTTGGTTGGGCCTGAGGAAACAAAAAGGGATCAAAATGACTAGGAACCCCTTTTCAGACCGTGGATAGTTCAGCAAAAATAAATAGATACCAATCGGGTTTTGTTTCAGTAACAATCAGTTTAAACAAAATAAACCGAGTAAACTAATACTCGTTTCAAATTAAGACGATACAAAAACAGATCAAATGGCGCTTGAAAATAAGCTTACAAAGCAAATTCTGGAGCTGGACCCTCGCTGAGAAGAACACAACATTGAACTACATAATTAAGATTGCGCCCTGGAGAATTGATTTTATATGTTGACTGTCACTCAGAATGAATCTGGCTTCAAAGGCTTTCTTCCACAATTCAATGAGATACACCGTTCTGGGACTTCAACGGGTCAGATAGCGTTACTTTGTGCAGAATTACAAATTAATTATTCAAGAGATTTCTTTTCACGTCAGAAAATAATTCCGCCCAAGGAAACGCGTGCGTCCCAAAATCTATTGTCGGTATGTAGGGGTCTTTTTACAGGGATCATTAGAGGAGTATGTGTAGGCGCAAATTAGTTTGGAAATGAGAATGTCATCTGGGACTGAAACCCTTATTTTCTAGTCTTTTGTAAACCCTAAAGCTTCCGTATAAGACATGTTATTCGGACACCACATAGCAAGGGGCGCTATCACACTTATTTCCTGATAGTAACGGAAAAGATGACGAATGGACAGTTCATTCATAAGGAAAGCGGCTTATAGCACAGGCTTTCGTTCTGTGCCTGAAGCCATGAAACGGTCAATGACTTATCAAAAGTCACTTTTTTAATCCTATCACGCAGTTTTGTACCCAAAACGTCCCCTTGGCAATTCTCTCTTAATGGAAAATCACGAGATTTCTCGCTTAGCCCCTACCTAATCCATATTTAATTCTCGCAGGGCTTTTGTATGGATGAGTCTATGACGTGTACAAAAATCCGTGGCATTACCACAGGTTCATGGGAAGTCCTAGTTGATATTGGAACTTTGACTGATGTGTGACGCACTTTTCCAAAGACTTCGCTGTTGGCTCGTCGGCTCACTAAAGTATTGTATAGCAGTGAATTCGACCAATGAAAGCAAGATTTCATCAATATCGTTATCGCCTAAAATTGCTGAGGATGTCCAACGCTGACTTTGACTCTATACGTCAAACTACACACTCTCAAATCGCAGCTCGCCTCATTATTATCATGTCAACTGCCAGTCAACATATCATCAAACTAAAGTGTCGTCATGTGTTCGAATGCCCCGTTTTGAGACAGAGCACAAATTTGTAGGGTCTGCGATTTCGTTGATAGTATAACTTCGAACACGTTCACAGCCTTCATTTGCAGAGTTGATCTATTCGCAATAGCTTGCTACCAAGCTTAGGTAGTACTAGTGTTTACTTGTATAAAATTAACACAGCAAAGCAACCATTTTACTTCTGTTCGTATAATTTTACGTTACGGTAGCTCTTTTTGCAATAACCACTGTGTAGATAAAAAGATATCAGCTGAATGTAATGATGAACGATGGTCAGGTCTACGCGTAGGCGAATGTACATTGATTTTTCAGGTACATTTGAGAAACTCTGGTTTTTCCCTGCTCCTGTTCAAAGTCTATAAACTAAAACAAATACCTCTATGTCAGCTAAATTCTCTTTCCAAATCTTGAGCAACACTCAAACGTATCTAAACCCTTTTTCTTCCAAATAATTTAAATGATGTTTTATTAACGCAGCAAGTGTAATCAATGGACCGGCAGTACCCATTAATCCCCGCTTTCTGCACCTGCTAATGTATCCACGTGCACACTCGCTAATAAGTACAAATTAGCCAAAAAGGGTGCAGGATCTACGCCCCTATGCTAGCGGTTTGCAGGAGTCGTTTGCAAGCTGACGGGAAACACGTTTGATCATATTCTATAAACAACGTTTAGTGAGATGAGCTGCTGTATGCACCGATTCACCGTCCAGGAAACCTCCTAGGAAGAAACTCCTACAAGATATTAATTCCCTTCCTCAAATACAAGGGTCGATAATTTCATTAAGAACTTCAAATCAAATTGCGACGAGAAAGAGCGGTGAAAATGTGCACGAGTCGTAGGTTGAAATTCGCGCGGCATTTTTCAGGGGGTTAACCGTTAATCACTTCTAGATTATCCAGAAGTGGGAGAGGAATGTTTTGTCTAACGAGCTGATGATTATTGAAAATGAAATTACTGCAAAGATGAAACTTGTGAAGCGGTGTAAAGGCTAGTCGCACCACATTCGATTTTCCATTTGCCGAGTGGGTCGATACTACAAGTATAGGATGCCACAATATGCTTCTGTTTACCGAACGCTAACCCCAAGACAAACTCGCTGAGCTAAATTACTGGGAATGGCTGATGAACCTCTCTCTGAACACATTCGCATTCTTCACTTCCAGTAATTTTGCATCGATTTCAGATCGTGATCTTCCTACAAAAATGTTCTACACCCGTGGCCACTTTAGTGTTGATTAAGCCTGTCTGGTGCAAGCAGAAATTCTGTTTGTATAAACGAAACAAAGTGGTGGTCGGTGTAATAAATGTAAGGTTCACTATCGGCACCCCACTGTTAGGATTGAGATAACGTTCTACTAAAATGTCTCGCCTGCCCAATTCAAATCGATCACAACACTGCACTGTAGACATGCTGTAAGTCTGCACTCCGACAATGAACATCAATAACAACGGTCGCGAATATCATACGGCAGCTTGATTGTTCAAAATATAAGACATTGTGGTGGCCATTTGCATCCAGCGAGGTACCACAAGGAGCTACAAAAAACAAGCAAGCGACCGTTTTAAGATAAGCGTGGAGTAGAGGGAGCCAGAAAAGTTTGGAAGAGATATACGTGATCTTGGAGTCGAAGTTTCTTTAAATATGTCTTGGGATAAGCATATCTTTATATCTGTTACAAAAGCAAACCGCATGCTGGGACTGATTAAACGTACATGTGGCCACACCTGTTCCACTAAAATGAAACTCCAACTGTATTTATCCCTTGTCCGTAGTATTCTGATTATTCATCCCAGTCATGGGCTGTCACGACTAAGCAATCAATGCTTCATCTTGAAGGTGTCCAAAGGAGAGCCACAAAATACATTCTTGGATATCCCCAGGAGATGGATTACAAAGAGCGTATGATTAAATTGAATTTGCTCCCATTGAGCTACAGGAGAGAATTAAATGACTGTGTCTTTTTAGCTAAATGTTTTACTGGTATGTATGACTTAAATTTAAGCCAGTTTGTCACATTTAAATCTCCTGATGACACTTCCATGAAGATGCCATTTTTTAAAACTGAATGTTTTCGTTACTCGTTTTTAACAGAGCTTTTACTCGAGTAGTGTTATGCCCTTTCATGGCAAATCTTCAACAAGTGTTAGGTCATACAAGTCTATTTTATTAAAACATTACACGGGTTTGTTAAACAATAATTTTTATCCTGATAACACTTGTACTTGGGTGGGAAAGTGCCACTGTAAAAATTGCCGTCTCTGTTAATTTCTCTGTTTTGTTTTGTTCTGTTTTGAAATTTCTTGTATTTTTTTATGACTGTTTTATTTCTGCGTTTGTCTTTTCTGTTTTTAATTTTGTATGTGTAACTTGTTACATGTGTGTTTTTGTGGAGGGTTGCTTTTGTATAGGTGTTAGTCACCTGTGCGACTCATCCTGACTTTATGTCAAAGCTGAATAAATAAATAAATAAATAAATACATGTATCAGGACAGGTTCCCTTCAACCGGGATGAGAAAAGTGTCGTTCATATGGTTACACACATGTGAATACATGTAAAATGCTACCCCGACTGTACTTTACTCTTACCTTTTCTCTCGTACCAAGTGAAATTGGAGTACGTTTATTCACGGTTTGTAGGAAAGAAACATGGCTTAGTGCAAGTGAATGTTTATTTCGAAAGTTTTGCAGTCAAGACGGGCGATGTCTGTAATTTAATTGCTAACATTTTCTCAGTGGCATTTTCTCAATTCCCGCGTCTGAACAAAGTCTGAACACGACACTTGCGATGCACGCTGTAGTATCGTTGGTATTCATTCAATGCAATATTGAAAAAGACAAAATGTGTAATCTTCTGTAACACTGACTGCATTTGAAACACATGAGTTTTACCTGAAACTAAATACTGATAGGGCAAATGCTGTGGTCAACATCATTTGTATACAGTGTATTTTATAATCACTCCGTAATTTCAGGCTAATCGGCGTGTCCATGGGGTACCGATAGTAGGATCATTATCACCACTGATACAGGGTAAAGTAACCGTTTTATCACCCTTCTGCAGACAGAATTTCTGCTTGCACCAGACAGGCTTGATCAACACTAAAGTGGCCACGGGTGTATGTAAAGGCATCGTTAGTAGATGCCTTATCTATACGTGCGGTATAAAACTCATGGTGTAGCTTTTCCAAGTCGCTTAGCATCTGAACGTCTATGAGTGCAGCTTTCTTTAACAGAATTTTCAAGAGCCTGAGTATCATAACTTTTGAGTTGACCCTCTCCAAAAGTTTGTCTTCGAACTCAAAATATCTTGATCAAGGTTGTATTTTATAGCCAGAAATACCACAACATCCTGTTGTGTTATTTATTGCACAAAAGATAGTTTACATTTCTCGGTCCCTCATAATCTCACTTTTAAGCCTTACTTTTACAGGCTAAATAGTTGTACAACTGCACTTTTACTGGTTAAATCGATTGTAAAACAAAGAACTGCAATCACGTTTACAATTTCAGGTCAAGCTTTGAATTTTGAAACAGTTGGCACTTTAGACAGAGAGAGTAGAAGCGCTCCTGTTGTCTATAGTTTAGCAAAATGCCAAAATCGTGCCTGCGACTTACTAAACGCAGGAGCACATTTATTTGACATCATTTTTGATATATTATGTATTATATCACGCCACATGCTCATTCCGTGTCGCGATTCGCTAGAATACGTCACGTAACGAGAGAGTAGATACGTCTAGTCCCCATCAGATCGAAAAAAGTGACGTCAGAGGTATTTTTGAAAAGCTATTTCCCTAGGGAAATAGTCCTGACCAAATTGGAAAAGTGCCTGGTCACGTGACCGTAGTGTCGTCTGCAGCTTTGCAACAATAACGGGTGACTGGAACGTGATGTGCGTCCGGGATACGTGACGACACATTCTCTAAAACAGATTTTCCAACATTTTCCAACATTCCAACAGCGTAGGAACTTGAACAGCTCATCGACGGAAAAGATTAAAGTGCAACTTAGGATGTCGCCAGGTATGCTTAGCATATTTTTGAAAGAAAATTGCACTACCACGTTCAACTGAAACCGCTGTGGAAACAACGCCCAGTAAACTTGTTACAATGGATTTTTGTGATGAAAAATATCAAAACACATTAGAAACTATATAACAAAACAACATGAGCATGTGGTGTGTTATAAAACACCTGGTCATAGCGAAAAGAATACGTCAATAGTAAACACCTATTACCTGGTCATGAGGGCCATAGCGCCCGTCTATAACCCCTCGTGGCCGTGTCTTACCAGAAACACATCGCTATACCCCTCGGCCTACGGCCTCGGGGAATAGCGATGTATTTCTGGTAACATGCGGCCCCTCGGGGTAATAGACGGGCGCTATAGCCCTCATGACCAGGTAATAGATGTTTACTATTGACGTATTCTTTTCGCTATGACTGACTTAGAAATGATGCAACACTAAAAGCAACTTATTTATAAACTTACCACGCCATTGGAAATTCGATATGTATTCCAAGATATCTCCTTTTTCAGTGTAAAGAGCTATCTGTTCCTCTTTATATTCTGAATCAATAAAAAAAAGAGAAAAGAGAGGTAAAAGACTGTTATGTATGTATGTATGTATGTATGTATGTATGTATGTATGTATGTATGTATGTATGTATGTATGTATGTATGTATGTATGTATGTATGTATGTATGTATGTATGTATGTATGTATGTATGTATGTATGTATGTATGTGTGTACTAGATCTCTCTATGTATCCGACCATGTACCCTTGATATATAGCGATGATTTATGTTGTACATTTATTAGGTCCGTAGGTAGGTAAGAAGAAACACAAAGAGATAGTTTGATTGTAATCACGGAAATAATTATACAGTCAGTTAGTTGATTAATTACCACCTTAATAATCGCTAAAATGCGTGAAATGGTACTTAAGGACATTCATGCTATCTTCTTGAAAAATACTGCCTTACACCTGTTATTTGTTGCGTATTTAAAAAAAATAATTTCACAAAACGGTGAAGTGAAACACAAAAGCTGCGTGAAATATAATCAATAATATAAAACTTTAATGTTGCGTTGAAAGGATAATTTTTTTTCCGGAAGAAGGCTACCCACCTGCCGCTGTTTGACAAATAAAGGCGTTCTTTTGTTCACAATTTACGGGGTGCAGTTCCCTAGCGCGGTCCAAGACGATACAGCTTTTGTTGCTGAGAAATAATGGGGTGGTGATTTCGTCGCTAATGGTGGAATTAAGCGATTTTCCGTTCGTCCATTTGTAGTGCCCATCAATCAGTGTCAAACCCAACAGCCTAAATTGTGAGCAGAGATTAATGATTAATGCATTAAACGATTTTCCGGAATTTATTTTGATATTCATTGAGGACAATAGAACAACTGGTGGCATTGAGTACATACGACAGATTTCAACCTATTTTATGTACCCTTCCATACATATATAGATATATATATATATATATATATATATATATATATATATATATATATATATATATATATATATATATGTGTGTGTGTGTGTGTGTGTCGTGTGTGTGTGTGTGTGTGTGTGTGTGTGTGTGTGTGTGTGTGTGTAAGGTTTACATCGGACTCACTGATTACACCTTCAAGACCCGCTTCGCTAATCACATGCAATCGTTCCGTAACGAAAGGAATCAGCACTGCACTGAGTTATCCAAGTACATCTGGTCCTTGAAACAAAAAAACCAGGTCTTTGACATTTCGTGGTCAATTATTGACAAAGCATCACAAGTTACAATAACTCTAACATAAGCAAGCGATGTAATCTTTGTATATCAGAAAATCTACACAATATCAATGCTGACAAATCTTCGGCCCCGTAAACAAACGCACGGAGTTGCTTTATATCGCCACCAAAACAAATATTATTTATCAAATTTTAACACCACCTACAAATAGAATGGTACGTCCCGATCATACATATATAAGAGTGTCGAGCTAACAATCATTTCACTTCTTCTTTCTGATGATTGCAGGATGCATGAAACTTAAGTCACACATATCATTACTTTGTACTTGAAGTAATTTTGAAGTAATTTTTGCGTAGGCTACTTTTGAGGTGTTCCATCTGATTGGGTAAAATGATGAAAACAAACAAAATCTTCATGACAGTTAATCGTACTCTCTTGTTGAACTTCAAAACAGTGTCTAAATGCATCGCGCTCAGCTTGTCAGTACAGCCTGTTGAGTGTAGTATCCGCTGTTGTCATTAGCAACTGATTTCGGGGTGGGGTGGGACGATTGTTGTTGTTGACAAACGATTTTCAGCCCTGGCTGGCATTATTTTTTTTAACTAATAACGTTCCATATTGTGAACAACGCGATGTGTTAACATTGCTAATTCTAGGATTTTAACATACATTATGGGTAAAGTAGTAGTGCCATTTTTTTGTTTAATAAAACACTGAAAATATAATCAAAATTACCACTATGAGATAGCAAATGCATGGTCTTCAGATCGCAAGAAACATGTTGTTTTTGTTCTTGTTGAAGTTTATAACATGAGCGAGTTTGATAACAACCTAAAGGGGCCGCTATTTTTCGTATGCATTGCAACAAGGATCGTGACGTGCGGAAGTTTAATAGAGAAATCATAACACTATGGAGGTATCTATTTACTGCCGTTGTTAGGCGACAAAAACACATTGATATAGCCAACAGCGCTTCCTGGCCCCAGTTGTAGCATTATTTATCTCTGTTCGACTTCACATTATTGCAGTCACGTGACCATGACTACCCGTTCGCAATTTCTCGTGTATTGCAGTGAGGGAAAGGAAATAAGTTTTCAGGAAACACAAAAACACACGCTTAAATCTCTTTGACACGGGTCCAGTACCAAGTGATACGATGGAATCATCAATAATTACCACTTTTGGCCAGGTCCGTCTTCGTCGTTTATTTTTTCCATCACGTAGTCCCACTGTTCCCCGGTGTTCACCGATGCCAGGTCTCCACCGGACTCACGGCACCGGCGCCTCGCGTCATGGAAGTCCCGCCTTTCCTCCCTGAAGGAGTAACACTCCAAGCCAAACAACTCCCATCCGTCGTCACATCCAGCTGTGTTGTAAATAGAGGTGAGACTGAATTCTGAATAGCCCATACCCCTGGGAAACAGTGTGTTTACTATAATGATATAATTGCTGTAAATTTCCTGTCGCACACCAGGATGTTGCTGTGTTAGCTTCGAACCATTATAATAAGCGAAAGTAGCTCTTAACGACCTAAATGTAAGTTTATTCCGAGTTTACACCAACTCTGACAGTTTTGCTTATAAGAATCTAGCTCTTGCCCAAAAGCAGATTTGGTCATCATATAAACTTAGTGACAATGTCTAAAGCTAAAATACTCCAAAAAGATTTTACATTCATAACGGTCATACATTTACCTTTGATAGTGAATTATTTACTCTTTTGCACCGAGACACGTTAATTTATCATAATATTGCGATGATATACATGTTATCTAGAATAATGGTTATGATTGCTAAGCGACGCTGTATTTGCCAAAGGTGATGATAATAAATCATACAAACTGGTGTGTGACGTGATAGAGCGTGAAGATGCCGGGAGAATAACAAACATGCGACCGTCAGAAATCACTCTTGCCATTCAAAGCCTATTTTTCTTCAAACATAGACCTGGTACTTACGTTGAAGTTGTTCTATTTGAGTCACACCAACGCGGTCTCCATTCTTAAAGCTTACCGGTCCCTGTAAATATAATTGCATTCACATTTACAGGCGTGAGTTGGTAATTTTATGTCATACCGCTGATATAATAGCCGGAAGCACTATGACATATTGCACTGCTAGCTCCCCGTCCCCGATTTCACCCCCTGCTAAATTGCAAATTTTTCAAAATTAATGTTCCCTTCTCCCCGGGGGGCGTGATTTCATTATTTCCGCCACGATCGTCAATTTAAGTAAGTGGGGAATGTTTTATGACACCTTGAAGAAATTGTGAGCCCCATGCATGTGATATAGAACAAAAAGTAATAAAAGTGATATAGCCCTGTCGCGTGCGCTAATATTACCCTGTGCGTGCGCTAATATATACCGCGTTCAGGAATACCACGCGTCGTGTCTGCGCATACCACACCATGACGTACATTCGCTCGATATTTTGTATATAGCAATGGCTTCAAACGAGTTAAAAAAGTTAGCTCGACTTGTAATTTGAACAGGGAAAGCTTAAACAACTCTGTCTCCGTTTTAAGTAGAGCTTCAGTTTTATGTACCATTGCGATCGAGCAAGAAATGGATCGGATCATTTCTCACCGTGGAGAGTCTCGAGACACATGAAAACAAAACTACTAAACTACTAATCGCAAACAAAAGTGTTTGATGGTGAAATAAACTTAATAATACACGCTAGCTCGGCAAAATTACGATTTGTTGCCCACCCTAGGGATGGTGATCATGATGGTAATAATGATGATGCCCGAGCCGAAGGTGAGATATCTTGCCCTTGCTATCGTGTGTTATTACTTAATATTCTCTACAATGCTTCAGTTTAAACCTGAAAAAGACGGTAAAGCTACAAACGTATCTTGTCAGTAATGATTGCAGACCGTTGCTGAAAAGTTGCAAGTTAGATAGACACAATAGCAGTTTCCCTGAGAACTTATGACATATGCATATTATGTATATATTATATGTAAGCTTATATATTTGAGCTTACATATAATATATAGCTCACTAATTGTTTTCAAGTCTTACGTCGAATAAAAATATCGAGTGCAAAAGGACAACCCCGAACTGTACAAAAGGAGGCATTTTCACATGAAAAAAGCTCACACAAAATTTGTATCTAGAAAACGACAGGACTCGTACCTTGTTCATGCTTTTCAATTTTGTGTTCTATGACATGTGTTGGTCGATCTATTACTTTACGTTTAAAATGTGTAAAAATCGGAAGCCAGTCGTCTCCTTTGAATTTCAATTCGTGGATAAGGTTTGCTGATGATGGAGGCAGTAATCTTGGCATTTCTGTATTCATGTCTGGCATTTGGTTTAATTGAACTTGTCCGCTGTCAACATGGTCTAAATTGAGTTTTTCAAATCGGAAACCCGTCTGAGCGCCATGGCAACAAACCGTTCGTGCGCTACCTCAACTTACCGATACTCCTAAAAAATAAGTGTCTGTCAGCAAGTCAAAGAAAAGTTCGGTCATCTCCTCATCGTCATATGTAAAGTCTTCTAGTCTCTTCACACTGTTGTCGGGCAATCTGCGGGCCTTCATTATCTTGGAGGCTTCGTCTAACATCAAAGCGACCGTCCATGTGGCGTCATACCCGTACGGCGACAGCCCGTTCCACGCGTAATTCGAGTTTTCTGGCCTTTTAAGTCTTTCCCGCAGCAGTCTCTCGTATTCGCTAGCCGTCTGAAAGAAGATGAGGTTTGTATGTAACCCAGCGAATCCGGTGTGAGATAAAATGACGGGGCGTTCATGATTGGCTTACGCAGAGCAGAGCGGACGAATCTGCATTCAAGAGTTGAGGACCAGAAACGAAATGCTACAACATCTCATTTTTTTAATAATCCACGTACAGAACCTGCAGCACTGGTCTATGATATACGAAGAGAAAACTGCTAATAGACGGATCGGGGCGGAATACCTAGTCTAAATGAATTACGCGATTGCTCACACCTCGAGATTATACACTGAAGGGGAGCCGTCTTTCTTAAACAATTGTTCAGTTCATTCTTTACACGACCATTGCGAGAAGCAGATTATTTTATCAGGCGTATGCGTTCTCCTCACCTTAAACGTAAATCGTGGAGAATTATCAGGCGAATTTCCATGTCGCTAGATTTGGTTTTAGTTGGTGTTTCACCTTGCTCTGTTCAAGCTCTAGCCCCTAATCCAAATTTTAACTCTAACGCTGACATTCGCTTCCAACTTCAACAAATCAAAAGTTTTGTCAAAGTGATTGGACAATGAACCATGTTGCTATTTCGATTCTCTTCAAACTCATTAACTTTACATACATCCCGAGCGTGCACTGATCAACACAGCGGAATTAAGGAGATGGAAAGCTCTAGAATATTTTATGTGATGAACTTTGCGTCACGCCTGGTTGCATGGCAGTCTTAGGTCAACAGGGTCTGCCCCAAATGCGAGACCTGCAAACGTAAATGCATGCTTGCAAAGATTTGGCCAGCGTTAAAAGTTCATGGTTAGTGGTTAGTCAAGAGATGGAATATCGTTCTAATCGGCCATTTCCGGATTGCATGAAAAAAGTGCGGGGGCGACACATCGTCGAGCGTCATGTCGTTTAATTAAAATTTCGTGACTGTTTTATTTAATACTTACAATTCCAGCGACGGTGGGCTCCGGAGATGTGCTCAATTGCAAGCTCTCCGTGGAGATGTACTGCGATCCTTCAACGGCCTCTTTCATCTCTGCGATGGAGCAATCTACATACGGGTCTTCGACTTCCCACCATTGATTTCCGTACCAGCCGATAAGAATCCACACGTAATCTGGTCCTGTCATGTCTTGTTTGTAAGCCTAAGTAAATTTTGAATCAGGAGAAATGTTAAACGTATAGTTGTTTCAGATAAGTTTGAAATTTAATCTCAGTCTGCTGTGCAAATATCAGGAGCTGAAAGAACACCTAATTGATGGCTGCAAGTAAATGACAGATACGTACCTCGCAAAACATTCTTCTAGCCATATTCTCGTACATACTAGCGACGATGATTTTAGCATCTCCTTTCTGTAATGTTAGAAAGACGCTGGTGAAGTAGGGACATTGTTGAAAGGTAATCCAGATCCAAGGCGTCGTTTTAACGACAAAACCCACCTGCGTCACCATGCGCGCTTCCTCCTCGATGAGTAATGCTCTCAATCGAGGTTAACTTACAATTGGGTGATTAAGCGATAGCTTGGTGTGGGCAGGATTTGCCACAAGGCGTCGTCACGAAGTCATTAAAATCGACTAGAAATATGCACGCTTGTAATATGAAAAGGACTTTACAGTTGAACTGGTACAACATTTTTGTCGACTATCCAAACACGTCGGTCTTGTCAGAAGTATAAAACACGTGATCAAGCCGCCGAATCAAGAAATTGACCTGATCTCTTGAAACTATCTTTAAGCTTTGTTTCGTAAAGTAAAAACATTCTTCTTAAGGAAGGCTTTAAAAGGTCATATTCAACGAGTTGATGCCCGCAGCGGTATTTTGAATGACAACCGAGCTGTGCCAACGTTTACCATGCTGCAGGCTGGTCGAAGAGAACAGGAGAACAGGACAGAAAGACAGGTGCTTTATGATACCTTTAGATTTTCGATCTGGTTTTCCGGATCTCCCGCGAAGCTTTCAGATTTGATAGCTGTTATATTACTCTCTTTCATCAGCGTCAGGAGATTATCTATAGCCTGAAAAAAAATTGAAAAGTTGTTCGATTAGCACACATTTACATTATGGAGATAAATTACCTGACCTGCAGCCGTTTCGAGTTATCATACAGATGTCTGAGGGACAATTCTCATACCGTGGTCTATGTTAATCATTTTAAACTTAAAATTATTGCGAAATGAAGCAATGAGACCAGAAAAGAATAATGCTGTGAAAGGTCAATTAACAAAGCTCGTAAAACACGTCTTGCTCAGACAATCCTGAAGATGCACCCACTCGAAGAAAGGTTGTGCATTGGTGTTCAGGAAGGTAGCACTGATCACAGTTCCTCTGTACAGATCTTTACTGTCTAGCTGTTCATTTTCATAAAAGTCGTAGCCTACAAGCGGCTAGGGCATTCTTAGGGTAAGGATAGGAAAGAGAATATTCATTTTTGATGCCGATAATGATCTTATAGCAAACAGCAGCAAACTGACTTCGATTCACTCACAAGATGGAAGGAATAGAGAGGGTGAATATCCCTGAATAGGTCATGTTGCACCATCTATGGTGTGACCACTATGAAATTAATGAGTTGTTTCACGTTGCCACGGAGACCACTCAACTGTGATTAATTGAGTCTCGATAGAGTAATTAGACTGTACACCGGATCAATTGGAATTGCTTCTTAGAAGGGATAAATTGTCGTGTTTCCAAAACTGAAGAGCAGCGCACACTCTGGAGAGTATGTCGAAGTAATTAAATACCCTACGCTTATCTTCTAACGGCCAAGCCATCTCTCTCGTTGTCTATTGTCCAATCTTTTGACGTTGTCATCGTCCTCTGTTTTAGCACAGACAAATAGAAAGTCTGTCTTTCTATTTGTCTGTGGTTTTAGGTTTTAGGTTGGCTGGGGAAGGGGGCTCTAAATGCCTCTGTTACCTAAGTAACACACTTTAGTTTTCGAACTACAACATCCAGTACCTGCCACTTCCTCCGAAGTTTCGAGAATCGAAAACGAAGACGACAACAAATATTCGAAAGTTTTCGTTCAAACGAAAAGTAAGAACATTATTTTAAAATCTCGAAGGTGGACGGTAAGTTCTGCAAAACTGCAAGAATGTCTACTTACCAGTGAGAAAAGATCGTGGTTCTCGTGTATGGTGGCGACCCTGTTCCAACCGAAGTCCTTCATAAGTCGAATCCTCGCCGGATTGTACCCAGCGTCCGGCAGGTATGTCCGAAAAAACAGGGGGTATTGCTCCCGGTTTGAAAGTGCTGAAGACGCCGCCGAATATGAGAGCTGTTTTTTGACATAACGAAATAAACAGTATAAATTTTAATCGAAATTACTTCAATGCTCGAACTTTCAACGGGAAAAAAGGAGTCTCCACTGATAAGAAAACTGTACAAGTCGCAACGCAAAAACTCTGATCACCAGTATGTGATGATGAGAGGTTCTGAGAAATAAAGTAAAATAAATGGAATATTGATACTTTTCCGTGTGTTAACGTTGTTCTCGATGAAATAAAGAGAATTGTCCATCATGATTGTCTATCTCTTTGACTATCAACAGCTGTTCGTTCTTTTTTGGCCTTAAATATCGCTAATCTAGGGACTAAAATTCAGAGCAAGTGATAGCTAAAGCAATCTGCTATGGAAAATCTGCCATACATAACGTTCATAATTATTCCTTCGCCGATACCATTTTTTGTTCCACAAAGACTGTACTTCTATGACGATGAAACTCGCAAAACAGGCACAAAGAACTGTAAACAGTTCCGCCATCTATATTTTCAGGTAAACGGTAATTAATAAACACTTCTTAAACTTTTGTCACGATTTACACGTGCGCATAGTACATATTTCGATGTTACCGTGATTAAGTGCCAGTGTGTGGCCGTTTCTGCCACAGCTTGTGCTCCAGTACTGCACGGCGGCCCTAGGATCATCAGTTTAGTGGGATGATGGTAGAGTTGATCGAAGAACACACGAGTTGCAAGACCCGAGTCACACTAGCATGTAAGGGAAAAACAGAGTAGATAGTAATGATAAAGATTAAAAATGTATGTATGTATGTATGTATGTATGTATGTATGTATGTATGTATGTATGTATGTATGTATGTATGTATGTATGTATGTATGTATGTATGTATGTATGTAAGGTATGTATGTATGAATGTACATACGTACGCACATATGTATGTATGTATGTATGTATGTATGTACCTACGTATCTATGTATCTATGTTTGTATGTATGTTTGTATCTGTGCATACATACAGACTGACCGATGATAGGCAGGCAGACGGACATAACTAAAGTCAACTACATTAAGACAATTTAATATGCCTCATTCTGTTTTATAGATGAGGCGTTCACAGAAAGCAGTCTCATGAGAGTTCCATACTTGATCTCAAGAATAAATTGTTTGATATTTTCATTTCTGAACAAATGTCACAAATGACTGACCTCAGTGTTATGCTAGGTTGCGTAAGAAGTTTCATCAAATGTAAAGAACATTCAAGCCAAAGGCCGGGTAAACTGTGGTTGATACACGGAATAAAAATACCAAAAGT
Source organism: Ptychodera flava (assembly GCF_041260155.1). Lineage (NCBI taxonomy): Eukaryota > Metazoa > Hemichordata > Enteropneusta > Ptychoderidae > Ptychodera > Ptychodera flava. The sequence continues at coordinate 17,351,499 of NC_091941.1, forward strand.
TATAGTGTACGTGGCAGATGGAAGAGAAAACCAAAATGGCATGGTAACTTTGACATTCGCGGAGTAAAGATACGTGACCGTTAGTCGTATGTTCTTGCCAGTTTTATTGACTACACTGCAGTGTAGTCATTGAGTTTGACACAATATATTGTTCAAGAGATTTTACCTGCCTCGAAATCTTGCCTGTTTTCACGGACATCCTAAATTAATCTACAATTTGCATTTGTATGTCATCATGCTATCGAAGGAGGGAATTTCATGCAGTGCATTTATGATACAGTAACTTATCAACAGATGAAATTGTAGGTGCTCTCGCTCTGAGGTGCTGATGATGGAGCTCCCTTAGGTGGCACTAATCATCACTATTTTAATCTTTATTCGGTTGCAAAACAGAAATAATGACTATCTACAACTATTTACTATAAATCTGCGATTTGGTCTACAGGATGGGATAAAACTGTAGATCGTAAATAAATCCACAGACCCGTGAATATGTAAACCCATCAAGCGGACATCACAATAGTAACTATATATACGTAGCTCAAGAAAAGAGTCAAACGAGTCGATTATCTCGGCAAGATTCTGATCTTGTATTATCTATAATAGCAAGAAATGGAATCAAGGTTTGACTGACACACATCAAAACCTAATTGAACGTTCTATAAAAGTAAAACACAAAACCAGACCGAAGACGCGTACACGTAGTATGTAAATAACACTGATGAAGATAGCTACAATTTGAATTTGTGTCTACTTTAAAACCTTGTATTAAGTATTAGATTAGAATCATCGCGTTAGCGCCCTCAAGATTGCCATGTTAAGCGTACACCATGATTGTACAATGAGCCTCCTTTGGTCAGACAAAGTGGGGGATTTCTTGAAAATACGTTTTACATTCTTTTGACACATATAGCTGGCACAGAAACTCGGTGACGAAGATAATAGTTTGAAAGAGTTTGGAACAAGGGTTAAGACATTTCATGCCAAGCGTGGCCGGTAGATTGTACTCGGCTTAATTTGCAGAATCCGTGTAGTAAAATTTTTGTCTATAGTATGCCAATATTACACACTGTGATTAGTATCTTCTAGAACCAACTGTCATGCGCCTTCCGAAAATTCCTACAAAAGAGATACTGTACATGGAACCGTACTGTCATTTTTAGTTTCTCACATGTACTGTCAAAAACGGTAGAGTATTAAAACCTTAATACAAAACCTAAGTATAAAACCGAACTACATATGTTAATTTTAAGATTGCGCTTGGCCAGAAAGATGACTGTTATATTAGTAACGGTCGATGAAATCGCCATGTCGTCCATTGACATACACGTCGAGGAAAAAGGTAGACACACATGCACTGAATGTCAAGAAAGGCTCCCTGAAAGGCATTTTCTTTAAATGACCTGGAAACTGGAAGTTGTGCACCATTTTATTTTGGAGTGTCCTATTTCTGACTAAGTTCGTGTAATGTACACTGAGAGAGAATATTTAATTCTCTGCAAATTCCACCGTTTGTAAGGGTGTTCCTAGGCTTCTAATTTACGCAAGCTGTTTTTATTTGTTCAAGAGGTTTTACAGCCGCGTAATGAATCTATACGAGAAGCAGAGCCCAGTCATCTTTATTCATGTTAATTACAATTTATTCTACATCTCGCATCATGTAATATTCATACGTAATTATTTTCAAGTCAATTCATGCGGACCGCGGGGAGCCTTGGAATACAATATAGCTATCATGTTATATCAATTGAAGATTTATCGAAGCAAGATCTGCGGAATTATTGATGTGTGTAGCAAAGAAAGAAAGTTATAAAAACAAACGGACAGTACTCGAAATTCGAACGCACGAGTCGAAAACCTATCAAGAAAACAAATAAAGGAGTACATTAACAATTGCTATCAAATAGAAGCCCTTGGCTATTCAGTAGGATTGCCATGATATCGTCTTTGCCCTTGCCAAAACAATGATGCCATAGACCCCATCCTTCTATAGTTAAAGATATTTACTTCCCCCTCTTATCAATGTCTACAGTTTGTAGAGCTTGATGTCCATGCTTGGGGGCAGCAACCTTGCTAGCTGCTTGATGCGTGCCAAACAACAGGAAGCAAGGAACCTTTGTGTTTGTAGCGAGGTCGTGACTGGAAGTTATTAGTTGAAAACGATTTTATATGAGCAAAGGAGGAAAGAAAGGGGTATTGTCGTGAAGTGAAACAAGTTCTGATTTCCAGTCAGGGATTACGAGAATGGGACCCAAGTACCATAACTTTGAGAAACTCATGAATCTCTCTCGTGAGATATGACCTCATGACTGTTTGTGAAAGTTTGAAATGAAATCACTGAGGAACGTTAACGGATATTCAGATGTCTGCTTTAGGTAACCTTTTTACTTACATGAAATCTGGATGGTTTTACATTTTGGTTTTGAAAGATGATGTAGTCTGAAAGTTACTAATTAATTTTGAAAAAAGCACATGCGCCAAGGGCATTGTTCGGCGCGGGTGTTTTTTTTTCATTTTTAATAACATTTCACCAGGTAGATGTGTGTTATGTTGTGAGATTATTGCAAGCGCTTGCGTACAAGAATGCGCCCGTGAGTGCGCTCAGGGTGCCGGTACAACTTCAAACACTAAGACGGCAAGGAAAGCTTGTAAAGGGAAGTACAAGTACGTTCACGCATAAAACAGAACTGTTCAGTGTATCTGGAAACTTCATGTGATATACGTTCATCAGCGCCGAAACGCTTATGCGCGCACTATTTGATGGGTTACAATAAACGTAAAGCCACCCTGTACAAATTTTCGCTCTGAATGATTGATCGCAGTAAATGGTAAATTACGAGGGTTACATCGCAAACCGAAAGCAAAATTACTCAATTTGCACTTCTTATAGGCGTTCTCACAGACCAAAAAAAAAATTTAATGAAGTTAATCTTCAAGCAAGCGCGATATCGTAATCATGTTTGAATACGCTGAATCGACTGTAAGTACGTCTGTAAATAGACTTTCGGTCCTAAAAAGGAAAATTTCTTCTGTTTACCCTCTACATAGAGGAAAACTCTCAAATTTTGTTCTTTTGTATAATGCATTTCAGTGATCATGAACAGAGCCAAGGAAACTCACCCGCGTGTCATTCCACACCATTCGCAGCTCGTACTCTGCAAGGATGTCTTCCCTTGCATTGATGTGATCAAGTGCCATTTCGACAGCCGGCAGTATGCCACTTCCATCCCATTTGCCTCCTAGGGAGAAAAAAGCACTAAGGTAGATTGCGGTCTTGTTGGCGTCCTTCGCTTCAGCAGCATCTCCGCCGTCCGATTCGTTCTGTTCCGTCGGTGGCGCCGTCTGGGTCTGTGCGGACGACACGGCTATGCACGGTAGGATCAGCAGCGATGTCAACAACGCTGTACTGCGCATCGCTCAGGTGTCCGCTCTATCCGGAACTTCAGATAACCCTTTTGCCTTTTAAAAAAGAAAAAGGCGACTCCCGTCGTTCAGCGATGGAACTGCGTCTGGTTCCCTTTCTGGTGGCGAATTTAAGTACCAAGTGTATCATTTACTTTGGTGATCTCATCATAATCGCTGGAATCTCCCTTGGCCCGATGCCTAAATATTTCCCCATTTAACGATGTCTCCCTAACGAGAGTAAATTGTCTCAGTTGCGACGATGCTGCCACGTTGCCAGGAGACGAGCATGTCACGTGGACGGGTCCACTGATTGCCAATGTAGCGCTGACTTGCTAATGCTTTGGTCGTATCCATACCTGATCACAAACAAGAAACCGAACACACTGTATGCACTTTCAATACAAAAAAATAACAAAATATCAGACTGGCATTTCGACAGATGAAAGCAATAGTTCAGTGAACACAAATATGTACCTTACCAGCACGTCTGACATTACAGAACAATGGCATGCCACATATTCGCTGATGTCGATGATGATGATGATGATGATGATGATGATGAGATAATTGTCATCATTACACAAAACAATCATTTGAATGATGCTCTATTGGTAATAGGTATGAAACAGTAACTAAGGAGTGGCATGTGTCACGTGACAGCAAGCTCTTGTTTTGGAGGTGGTGAGTTGAGGGAGTTATTTTTATTGCGGAGGGGGTGTTTTGCATTGTTTGTTTGTTAGTTGTAGGAAGGCTATCCTCTCCAGTGGTATTAAGGGTCACAAACTGGGACAAAGCTCCCTCGGCTGATACGCGCCCCCAAAAGAAAAGAATAAAACTCTCCCCGTGTAAGGTTGAAAATCTTTTCTGTCATAATCTACAGATCAAGCACAACAATGGGATCGCCATGCAAAGATTCACCGATCCTACAAAGATAAAAAGGTCGCTTTACCCTTCGTTCACTCTAGACTGAGGGAAATTTTCCGTGTTCACCAAAACTAGACAGAGAAAACTCAATTAACTCCACGTGCTTCAAATTAGTCTATAAACGCGGTAGACGCGAAAAGTATACACCGAAAGTTAGGGTCCGAGAAGCTTTTCCCGGGGCACTTTAACGCAAAATTCTAAGCTGTCGTAAATTATTTGACGGTGAACCTTAATTTCACATAACCTTGAAAATACGTTAGCATGCACAAACGCGGTTTTAAATGACTTCTCATATTGTAATGCTTGAAATCGGAGCTTTGCATTCACGACGAGGGTACGCGGAATCAAGGCGTTAGATGACACGCCGCGCCAGAGACATATACGTTGAAATTGCCAATCACGACACGTATAGGCCGTGAATGTACGTACGTTTGCATATAATCGTAAGTGAAATTTCCAATGAAGCACCGGCAATGAAACTGAAAGGCGACCTGATCAGAGCGATAAGGTCCTTCAATCGACAAAGGTGACGTTTCTCAGAAGAAAACTATCCATCCGAAGATAAACTGTTATGAGTGCGTGTGTACGCACACCGTGTCACTCATTAAAATGAGCGCGCACAGTGGCTGCGACGACATAGTCACGAGACGACAGCTTACATGGTTCGTTTTGATCTCTATGAGCAGATCACGGGATGAAACATATTTAGAAGTTTGTGTGCGCGGGCAATTTTCAGCAGCGACTGTCGAACCAAGCAGAGGCAAACCGTCCATCATGTGCATCTCACAAGACATAAACTGCACACATTTTCAAAATGTCACGGCTGTTCAAAGCTTTTAGTGTAATCCAGTTCGTCACTCTAGGCGGACTGTACACAGGTAAAGCCTTACAAACAGGTCATTGGAATCTAAATTAAACCAAAGCGGTAGTGGCCGCGTGCGTATTGTTTCATTCCATACGTACCTTATGAAGAGAAGTGAACTTTTAATATTTCTCCGGGGAAATCCCCCATTTTTTACAATAGCGTAACCAGTAGCAGTCGGTAAGTTGCAAGATATATCCATATAAAATCTTGTTCACCCTCCAGTACCGAAGGCTACTGCTTCGGGGGGAGGGCTGTCCTCCCATTTTGCATCCGTAATTACCGGCTTGCCATTGTAGGTTTATAAACTGTCTCTCTTTACGTCCTACATTTTTCCAGGAAGTCATCTCCGTAACCGATAGATAATTCTTTATTCAACAGTACAAAAACAAGGCATTACTATGGAACAATTATTTCAGGCAGGCATCTTCCACCAGACGCTGCGAGTGGTTCACAAAATTGTTTGTTTCTTCTCCACAAAGGTAAATGATCCCCCTTGAACTCTGACCTTTCGCATCAATACCGCTCGAAACAGATTTAAATTTAGAGCCAGCCATCTGCAAATCCAAACGCAAAACAGAAGAACCTACGGTCTACTAATTGCCTTGTTTGCGTTTCGAATGGTCCTCTGGGTGAAAAACAACGGGAAGGCAGGAAAGAGAGATGAAAGACCGGTCCAAAAGCTACAGCTGCTAATATCCTGTGTATCCTTTTTAATTTCTATTAATCAGACTAAAAGCACAAAATGTGTTATTTTGCGTGTCCATCACAACAACTAACTGAAACCGAATGTCGTGTAAAATTTGATGCGCTCCTGTCATCTGTAAAATTAATGGGGAAAAAGACTGCAACACGCTTTTCTTCCCGGTTATCTTGTTATCTAGGATTGCGACATACATAACTTCAACGAAGGAAATGGACATTTTAGTAATAAACAGAAAATTAAATTACGTCTTTCATTACTTTTTAAACATTAGAAAGAAATCTACCAAGAACGTGCAATGTTTAGGCGCAATGTCTAACCTGAGGGGGCTTTCTAAAATCTTGTAAGTTGTTAGGTAGACCGGAAAATCAAGGAAACAGCCGATATTACAAAAATTTAGAGTGATGTTATATTTTCATATTCAATGTGGAATTAAAAGCTGTTTTTCGCTAATTTACTGATTGAACGCATGACTAAACGCCAAAGCTGAAGTAAAAGCTAAACTATTGGAAAGACATTATTATGCCACAATTGGTTGTCTCCTTTTATTCCTGTACTTTTTGTAGTAGTCAAGGATTAAAAAAGCCTCTCAAAGCACAAAGGAATACATTCGCGTCGTCATATGTCAATTAATGTAAGAATGACTCAGATTCGTGATTTTATCGAGAAAACAGTTGTTTCTTCCATTTCATTGAATGTTAAAATTTGAATATTTCTCTCCATACTGAATTCCATTTATACTATCAATTGGTTATTATCCATGCTGCTAAAGATAAATGAAGTAAATCTCTACCGACCACTTTAAGAAAGCTCAGTGAAATGTTAATTTCATGGTTTTCACACCGACAATTCCACGGAGTCACACTCTTTGAGTTAAGCGTTTACAGACATGTTTCTAGAGGGTGCCACATACGTGTAGAGCATGGAGGACGCACGTGGAGCGGAAGCCATCAATGACTACGTGTACTTTGAAACAAGATCAGATGATTTGCAATCCCGAGCTGATTTGGTTGTGCGGGTTTTTTACGCAATAAATAGGTCTGTTTTGTTTCCCAGTCATCCGCTGTTGTCGGTCATTAAGTCGTAAACTATGACTATGATACTACTCGGATAAAATGATAATAAGTATTATACCTATGTCAGATATTGTGTGCTGTAATATATGATTCTATGGTCGTTGTATTTATTTTGATCAAGTCAAGAAAAAAATGAGAGTCAGGAAAAACATTTGTTACCCAGTAGAATTCTTTACTAAGATTCTATCTTGAAGTTAAAGTTTCATTAAAAATTATTCGTTTCATTTTTGCAACCATAGATAAGACATGATTTAACCAGTTTGGTTCAAACTTGGTACAAGCTGGGTACATACCGGGAGTTTATTCATTTCACATCTGAAAATTGGATTCAGCTGGGCGAAGCATCCATTTATCTAAGCCAAAGGAGCATTGCAAATGCAACTTAATTTATATTGTGCCTGGGGTGCAAATATTCGGACTCTGATTTTATACTTTTCTGTTCTACTGCTTGTGAGGGATAATTTTGAAGCTCTTGGATTAAAAAAAACTTTTAACGTCTCAGTTTTTTCGAATTTTATTTTTTTCCTCGGAGTTTACACAGGATGGCGACGAGATTTGAATTTCAAATATCGGTAAATGGTAGGCAATTTGTCTCTCTAGTACCAACTTTTCAGGTTGATCCCTGATTTTTAGGGGCCCAAGCCCAAGCTGGGCCCCTATTGGGTTTTACAGGAGTTCAACTTTCTTCTTCTGGTTCTTCTGCTCTTTTTTGTCGACCTAGAACTCGAACACCGCTTACCGCAAAGTTATAAAACTTGCAGGGAAAATAGGTACCATTGAGTACTCGTGCACCTTGGTATAGAAATTTTTGATTGGTCACGTGACCTGGTGGCCATATTGGATTTTCCAAAAAACTTAAAATGGCTTATCCTGGTGATTCAGGGGTCTGGTCAATTTGAATTTTTCCATATAGCAAGCATGACATAAGATCTTCAGAATTTTTAAATAAATTCGCGTGCGGTCACGTGACTTCGGCCGCCATCTTGGATTTTCGAAAAATACCAATTTAATCTTTAAAAATCTTCTTCTCCAGAACCAACACACCGATTGAGCTGAAATTGTATTCATGTCATACTTAGAGTGACGTCTATCCAGTTTGCAAAAGACATTTGGATCGGTCAAGTTATTTGGCCGCCATATTGGATTTTGCAAAATACGAATTTAATCTTTCAAAATCTTATTCTCCAGAACCAACACACCGATTGAGCTGAAATTTTACTCATGTCATCCTTAGAGTGATCTCTTTCAAGTTTGCAAAAGACATTTGGATCGGTCACGTGATTTGGCCGCCATATTGGATTTTCGAAAAATACCAATTTAATCTTTAAAAATCTTCTTCTCCAGAACTAACACACCGATTGAGCTGAAATTTTACTCATGTCATCCTTAGAGTGATCTTTTTCAAGTTGCAAAAAACATTTGGATCGGTCACGTGATTTGGCCGCCATATTGGATTTTCGAAAAATACCAATTTAATCTTCAAAAATCTTCTCCTTCAGAACTAACACACCGATTGAGCTAAAATTGTTCTCATGTCATCCTTAGAGTGATCTCTTTCAAGTTTGCAAAAGACATTTGGATCGGTTACATGATTTGGCCGCAATATTGGATTTTGCGAAAATCGCAATTTATCTTTAAAAAATTTCTTCTCCAGAACCAAAACACTGATGGAAGTGATATTCCACTTTTGTCATTCTTAGTGAGACCTCTTTCAAGTTTGTGAAAGGCAATTGGATCGGTCACGTGGTTTTGCTGCCATATTGGATTTTGCGTAAAACATATGATTACAAATGAAACCTACAGTAAATATGAGATGACGTTCAAAATCCTTTACAAGAACTTGACTGTTTTCAAGCTCAAATTTTGCACATAATATAATCAGTGCAAGAACTGGAAACCATGTTAATCGCTTGGGCCCCGCCAACGCTGCTTGCAGCTTTAATTATTCTTGATTTTGTAATGGTTGAAAATTTCTTAAAGAAAGTTAGAGCAAACAATTAAGTCTTTCACTTTAGGGGCACATGCTACATGTGCCATAGGTAACATACCTGTTTTGGAAACTGGAGATGTTACAAAACTGACTAATTAGTGTATCTTTACACTCGTGTAAAATCTCCCTGATAGTGGTTGATGATGAAGTAATATCTGCGAGGAAATTACTTCAACAAGAAACACGCAAACTTGTGTCGTTATTTGCGTGTAGTGTCACATTTACTACAGAAGATTCAAAGAAATGGCGCTATTAGGCCATCTGTAGTGCAACTCTTGACCTGAATGCTTGTTCAAGATTACAGTTTCATGTTGTCATAAATTGGCCATTTAAACTTGTTAAAACAATTTTCGAACACCAATACGTCGACCTGTCTGAACCAATTATATTAAAATTTAGGTTGAGAACAATTAGTCCTGATATATTCACTTTAGTTTTGCGATTAAAATCAATATGGCCGCCATGCTGTTTATAAGTTTTTGTGGTAGGAGCCATATAATTTACTGTATTTGTTGCGATTTTCCTACAAGCAATACGTGCAATGAAGTAAACATATTATATGGGCAGCAATTTGATTTTGATGTAATCCAACATATTCAAAGGGCAGCCATTTTAATTTCTGACATTTACGTGTCAATACTCAGACATGTTTGAGACGACATGATCAAAAGTGGTTGCTATGCAGCTGTTTTGTTAGAGTGTTGCCCGCCTGTTTTTACGGTTGATAACTTCAGCTAGGGAATTAGCTCGGTTAGAGGTAACACAGGGATACTACTATACAGGGACGTCGTTAGTTGTAGTAGATGATGTTTATTGATACACTGTCAGCTCGACCGACCAGAAAGTCATGCTCTTACCTTGTCTTACATCTCAAAACTTCTCATTAAATAGACAATTTTCAGGGCGTAACCTGGACATCTAAAATAGTTTACAGGAAGTAACTGTACATTGGCTAAAAAGTATGAAAAGTACTTGATTGGATAAAAGATGAAAATCCAAATACTTGATTGGAAGGAAGTTTTTAAGATATTCAGAATTACTCTGCTGACTCGGCATACCAACCGATGCTTTTTAATATTTATAATGTTCTTTTGACAAATGCCGACTTCTAAAAATAATAGTTACTAACATGACATGGTTAAGATTTGTGGAGCCAGAATTTTATTATATATGTATGAGCTATTGTTTCATTCTAAAGTTGACCAAAGTGACGTAACCACATTGGTGTCACGCTTTATTGTTTTAGCTTAATTGTCCATTTGAGTACCAGCATGGAGGTAGTAGTACCTCCATGTTACCAGTAACATGGTCAATGTCAGTAAACATCTTTTGTCCGTTTTTAATGAAAAGTAAAGTTGTTGATTGTCTTCTAGTCTCTTTAAATGACTGACCGGTAGTTGCATGTATGTTAATTAACACATCGGCAATGATACTTGAGTTAATAAAAGAAACACCAGTAATGATACTTGAGTAAACAAAAGAAAGACCCTCCACGTTCTACCACAGGGCGTGGCTAGAATTATTAGTGCAGAAGTTATAAATATGATCAATAAATGTCTTGTATTAAACATTTTTTTTCATTATACAAGCCTTACCTGTGTCTAGTGTGTGCTTATTACTTTACGCTAGCTATCTCTGTATAGTATTTCAAAGAAAACAGTCTATATCTGTTAGCTGCCCTCCCTAATCCCCTTCATTAATTGTTCTGCCGATCACCAACGCGGGGGCTTATCGCCCTGACGAAATACATCGTTAGCAGCTCATAAGGTAGTAGACGTACGTACGTACTTCCGAGTTGCAACTCAAATATGGCCGCCGCAAATGCGTGTGCGTAAGCATCTAAGTTTAATCAACAAAATCCATCACCAGGGATTGAAATAGTGGCATTTTCAAAGATGGCTTCATAATGGTAATCCAAAATATCAACTCCAGAGATTTGATGGTATTTTTGTGGTTAGTATAATGCTACAAAAGATACAGATCATCGGGCTTTAAGTAGTAGTTTTGCCTTGAAAACTACTATTCACTCCCCCAAAATTGGCAAATCACTCGAGATATTTAAAGTTCCAAGACAAGAAACTGACCTTTTTAAAGAGGCACTCCCACTTGGTAACATTTTTAAAACACATTTTTTTAATGCCAACGGTCGATATTTGACGTGGCGGCTGCGCGCGGATCGCGAGATATCGATAAAAACATGTCTTCAAAAAAGTAAAAGTTTGAATTCCGGTGGCCCACCTAAATTCAGCTTCCGAACATCGAACGTTCGGCACTGGGGCCATTGTCAACTAAGCTATGGAGTTCGAGTCTACGCTGACGCTGCTGTACGCCACAGTTCCACTTGCGTCCGTGATCGGTCATGCCCCGTGTGAAAGCTGAGTCTTACTGACTTGGCGAAAAAAAGGAAAAACAATTTTTGCTGATTCCACCAGAATTCGCATAGGTGACTAGCACAGTTACGTGCGGTTGATACATAGCGGCCGCCGCGTGGTATGCATAGACGCATACCACGCGCGCGGCGAACCACACGTACTGTGTGGCAGACGACAAAATGTAGCCATCGGAGGCGGCTAATATTTAACACGTAAAAACTGATGTTTATGTGGTGTTGGTTAAAAATATAATACAACTGATTTAGAATAATGAAAACGACAAAAACTAAGGAGAATTTTAAAAAACTTACCTGAGGTAAAGGCATAATGCTGTATATAAGTCTTTGCAGTGGGAAGTTAATTCATTGCGTCGTTCGAACTTATTGTAGACTCCCTAGAATATCGTCAATCAGCACAACAACAAACCTTCGGGGGATTTCGGGTCAAAATCAGAAACGATCGTAAAACTTCGGGATGTGAAAAATACGCTCGGGAAATGACATGTTTTTATTGATATCTCGTGATCCGCGCGCAGTCGCCACGTCAAATATCGACCTTTGGCATTAAAAAATGTGTTTTAAAATGTTACCAAGTGGGAGTGCCTCTTTAAGGTAACAATTCTCTAATGGTTAATAAGCTCAGAACCCAAGTAAATTATATATTTTCAAAAGCCTTGATATAGGGGAACATTTAGTTTACTAAAGTGTCACCATTGTGTACATAACTATCACGTGATAGGTAATTTGCATAACCTTTCAAAAATCGATTTCCCTGTTTTGTCTCAATGCTTTGAGGAATGTGGCTAAAATTTGTATGTGTGTTAGCTGTTTAAGGATCTTCCAAAGTGTGTCTCAGAATTGTAAACCTTCTCAAACAATTTTTATGCCAGAAAACTTCCAGAGAGGTGAATTTAACCCTAGTTGATTTCTTTAAAGCCGTGTTCCAAAAAAAACTAAGCAAGATATAAAAAAATCTGAGAAAGAGCGTTGTGACAGCTTGCATTCCAGCAAGTTTGAGTCAGATATTTGAGGTATCGAGACAAAACATAGGGAAAACCAATTTTTGAAAGGTTATGCAAATTACCTTTCACGTGATAGTTATGTAAACAATGGTGACATTGTGGTTACCAAAACGTTTCCCTATGTCTTGGTTTTCAGAAAATATATAATTTACGGGGGTTCGGAGCATATTGACCACTAGAGAATTGTTAGCTTAAAAGGTCAATTTCTTGTCTTTGAACCTTAAATACTAATGCACCCCCCTCCCTGCCGATAATGGACGAAAGCTATAATATCATACCCAATTGAGTATTTAGTATCTGTTATCCCAATCGAAAATCCCTGTGTGCAGTGGGAGATAATAAAGTAAACATAGACTGGTAATTAGTTAACCCGCAGATCAAGCAAACTGGTAGCTGTTTGTGCAAGGAAGGCCATGTCGGCAAAGAATTTAATCTATTAGCGTGAAAAACTGAGCCAATCATTGGTCCTATCATATAAAGTACTTTGCGTTTGAGCACAACTTCTTTTCAAGAATGAGAAACATTGGTTTATGATAACAGACGAGAAAGGAAAACACCTAAAGCAGTTGTTATTGATAAGGAGGTGGTTGAGATTGTGAGTCTAGCTCCAGGGTCTATGGTTTGTTTAAATATCTTGGCACCTGGCATTGACGACAAGCCTTGTTTAAAGGAAAATTTCAAAGACTATTTTGCTGAGGAAGCTGAAACACTTCAACGTCAGTCAATGTATACTTGAACGAACTTTTAGAAATCTTATAGAAAGTGTGATAAGCTTTAATACTGTAACATGGTATGGAAATCTGACCATAAACAATAAACTTAATCTTAGTAGTGTAATCAACACAGCAAACAAAGTTATCGGAACACGGCAAGTTCCCCAATCAGTTTCACATCACACTGCTATGAAGAGAAAAACGGGTTCAATTCTTAATGATGTCACACATCCACTTGATACATGTTTCCAGAGACTTCCATCTGGGTGTAGATATCGAGTGCCAAGAGCTAGGAGAAATTTGGAAATTGGTCCACTATTTTCATTTCAACAACTTTCATGTGCTGTTGATCAACAGTGTCTTTGTATTGTGTCTATTGTCTGCATGCCGTTTTAAGTTTTTTCGTATTTTATTTTATTGTATGTATTGTACTGCGAGTGGTAGAACGACGATTGTCCATTTTATGGACAATAAAGTTATTCTAATTCTAATTTTAAAATTTAAACAAATATGACGTTATACCCGCGTCGAAACCGAAGGTTTTAGACTTTTGGTTATTCTTTGCCCGAAAAAACTTCAAACCAATTCGTTTCACGATAACGAATAAAATCAGGGTTTATCATGCAAAGTTTAGGATTAGCCAAGTTGTAGAATCATGAAGGAAATGATAATGTAAAACTTGAACTTGTTTACTGAATACGGTAACATGGCTAGGCCTCACGGCCAAACCAATGATACATCAGTCTGTGAGTCTGTCTGTTAGTGTTTCTCTGCCTAGGTTAGTCCTGTCTCTCTCTACCTTGAATACCTTAGAAAGAAGCTGGAACTGACGACAAGTGATGATGTAGAACTTGAACTTAATTTACTGAATACGGACCCACGGCTAAGCCTCGCGGCCCAAACACTGATACATCTGTCCATGAGTCTGCCTGTGAGTGTGTCTGCCTCTGAGTGTGTTACTGTGTGAGTCGGTCTCCCTGCCTGAGTTAGTGTGTGTGTGTGTGCATTTATACAGTATAGTGGCTATGTCGGATACCGACGCCATAACGAGTACAATAAGATGACATATTATACACCTACGTCTGTAACCTATGGAGTTTCGTCGTACAGTAAGTTTCGGTATCAGAGGACGCGGAGTCCAATAACTTTGACGCGGAGTACAATAACTTTAGGTGTTATTGGACGCTATTTGACCTTTGACCTCAAAACACCTTTACGTCAACGCGAGGAAAAAGAAGAGAATATTTTACATTTTTACAACAATTAATACTTCTTAACATTCAGTACTTCACAAAGCAAATCATGGTCAGTCCAAAACCGGTGAATTTGAGTGAAATTATGCTGCTGACGTAAAATTTCTACCACGCGCACTGCGCAGCGCGGGTTGTGCACTTAGCGGACGCGCTGAACGCGTTCCAAGTCTGCTCGCGATCGCTCAGTGCAGAAGCATCCAACACGCCAAAATTTCGACTTTGTCAGGTAAAGTTGGACTAAAAAGGTGTATAATAATAAGGTTATTCACAAAATACCGGGATTTATGTCCTCGTACATCGTACGCTACGGTATTGTCCTCGACGCTACGCGTCTCGGACAATACCTCCGCTGCACGATGTACTCTGACATAAATCCCGGTATTTTGTGAATAACCTTATAATACAATACTTTGATTTCTACCGACGTTAGAAAAGGTACAAAATACAAATTATCACTTGCCAGTACGTGACATGCTACAATTCTTTTGTTTCAAAGCCACGCCATGAATAAATTAAACGATAATAATAGCTCAATGTAACAAGTGGTTGAAATACGATAGAACATGGCGGTAGTACGCAGAATACCTCCATGAGAATGATTAGTTACTGGGTGAAATTTAAAATGTGTAAACGAGTGAGATCATATTGTTGATACAGAGCTTGTATTGTTATATTAGCAGTCCAAATTGAGTGGAATTGCAACTTCATTAATAGCGTCCAAGGGCGCTAATGTATCGTGAGCGTGAAATGTTAATTTCTTTGCGCCAATTAGGAAGATTATGACAAAGTAATGACCTAATATTTACAGATATTTGAAATTCAAATAGCCACTGATTGTATATCGTGTGTTAACTCAATGGGGAAAACGTATCTTCGACTTTTATATAAAAATAACAGGACATGAGCATTTCATTCTCTTTAGGATACTACCTTAAAGGTTGTATGCGCTTCGAAAGTGAAAGACTTAAACTTTCGCTCAAACTTTCCTCAATTGAATGTTCAGCAAATCTCGTACAAAATCACGAAAAAAATCGGGGCTCACTGTGCAAATTTTGGTACTAGAGAAACAAATGATCCAAGATTCACCGATATTTGAAATTCAAAAGGGCTGCCATCCTTGTGTTAACTCTATAAAAATCGATTTTCGGAAAACTGAGATAACAAAAATTTTTCTCACATGAACAGCTTTAAAATGAGCCCCAGGAAGTGGTCAATTAGAAAAGAATTGTAAGGTATAGCGTCAGATATCTGTCCCCGAGGCGAATTCCACCATAAGCGAACCAAGCTGCTCTCATTGCGCATTATTTCTGTGACTCTGTGTCATTTGCAAATTCGTTTCTCAGAGCTATGAGACAAACGATAGAAAAGGTTGGTAAAATGAAACCTTTACATTGGCACTAACAGAACGGGGGAAAAATAAAAGTATATGATTAATGTATCCGCCAGAAATATAAGCTAATGAATTTATGGCTTCCTTCAATATGAAATTGCAATATCAGTGTACTGTACTACGGAATCCCATAGTCCGCTGATATATTAAAGGCATGCTGTAAACTTACTAGTGTTAAGCTCACGTTGATTTTGGAAGGTATCGCATCGAAAGCAAACTAGAAGTAGCGGAACTGCCGTCATATTTACATTGAATATCGTCTTTGAACAGTTATGCAAAATAACACGTCGGCATCCTAATTCTGACCAACCTTTATATTTCAATAAATTCTTTGAATTCTCTATTTTTCATATATTTCTAAGCTTTAACAAATTGTAAAGCTTACACAGTCACAATGCTGAGACACGTGAAACAGTCATGAATCTGATCTATTTTGTACTGACCCTCGGCAAAAATTTAGCCCCAAATCGTGCAGTATCAACATTTTCTGTCTTCATCTCTGGTATGTTCTCTCTCTCTCTCTCTCTCTCTCTCTCTCTCTCTCTCTCTCTCTCTCTCTCTCTATCTCTCTCTCTCTCTCTCTCTCTCTCTCTCACAAGCAAGCAAAAGACGTAAACTTCCTAGCGTAATTCATTCTGGCCATTTAAAATTAATACGCATCTGACATAAAAGAACTGGAGATAAATCGATTAATTTGCCGTGCGATCTAAGCAACTTTATGTCAGGCTGCATCACTGTACCAAAAAACGCTTGAGCTGCTATTTGTGTTAACGGGGGAACATCAAAGTCCCGGTAATATTGGTTTAACATGGCACTGGCAAGGCGAAATACATTATTCCATTCGGTGCCGATAGTTTGACAGTTTTGAAAGCGCACACCTTTCATCGGAGTCAGGCAGTAAGATAAGATTAATATCAATAATACGAAAAGATATATCCTTTAGAAAATAAAAAAAACTGTTTGTGTTGTATCGAACTTAATGTATTCTCCGAATAAATATAAGTTTAATGCGAACATCGAACACGCTATTTTCCCACAAAGAATATTCACACAATTATTTCCTTTATTGATACAATTGACTGTGTTTTGTTAATCTGGGTAATATGCAAAAGCAAATCTACTTCCTTCGCCAGTTTAAAGTGGGTTGACTTCTTTACTTAGCTTGAAACGTGAGCTTTCATAATTTCGACAAATCAAGAGTAATTCCATTACGCGGAAATCTATTGAGGATATAGGGGGCTACATTTGTATATAACACTTTTCGTTCCATAGGCACGAAATTACTTGACACGGCTCTGATCGAGTGAGACACTGGTTTATTTTCACCGTTCATTCCAGGTAACTCGAAGTCCCGGCTCGTGTACAACGATACGGCTGTGTGACTTGAACGCGAATTTTGAGTGAAATTATGACCTTCTTGTGAGGAAGCAAGCAGCTGTTTCTTCGTCCTTCACTATCTATCCCTTTTATATCACCTCTTTTAACGAATGATTTGGCGCGGAGACAGTTTCCAAGCGTAAACAATGCGTAACCGACTCTCCAACAAAGACCGCTCACAATAAGCCCATCCTGTTTGTCGGTGATTAGTCTAGGGCGATCACATCTCAATTTATCTCAATTGCTCCAGACAATTGAGAATCATTAAAGATATTTTTCTGAAGTAGAATTATTGAATAAGAACGATGAAGTCGTTACCTGCGTGATTGGTGGACGATTAATTGTGTTGATAGGGGAATTGGGTGATTATCGACACCGATCAAGAGATATTCCGATCTTCTCCTTTCTCGTCGCCCGTAACAACATGTCAGCTTACCCATTTTAGTCTACGTCATCTTTTCTTAATAGGCTATGTCACCAAAAAGATGTTTCCAATTTCTGTGGTTTAAACCCTGTGAAGTTCGCTTTAGTTTACGTTACTTTGCTCATCAAAGCACGTTTCCCATTCAATCCACCGGCTAACGTGATCTTGATATCAAAATACTTAAAGATATTTGACTGTTTCAATTGATACTGCTGGATTAAAACGCAGAGGAAAAATCCATAGTGTAATCTTGTTATCAGATTAAGGTGTCGTCGTGTACCTTTGGACACGACACGACCATGTGTCAGTTCTCCCCGATTTTCTGCACGTTCTATCAGCGTCACTGCTTCCCAATTTTCTATTGCGCTGATAATAATGGCAAGACGTTTATCATTGACAGTACTGCAAGTCCGCATTTACAGGTCAGTTTGCAGGATTCGATTGTGAAACTTTATCAGTGAGTGTTAAAATGAGTTTTGTCACCAAAAGTGTTCACTATGGTTTATGTACCCTGGTTTCATCTCGTGAAATAGACTTTCAACCAAACGAGAGTCAAGATTAGTGAGACCCTTCAGCTCAATATCATCTCCTTCTCATAAATCCTAGAGAAAACGGAGGTTTTTTGTCAGATTTTACATTATTTCTCTCGTGGCTCGGCTGATAACATTTATCAACGGATCGCTTGATTTCTGCAAGCTTTGAGACAGTAATATGGAGCGAAAAATAAATTGAGGCAGACAAACACGTACTGAACACGGATTTTCCTATCGGTACGCCGCCGCCCATACAACGGCTCACGAAGCGGGAATCAAAGCCAGCCGACTTAACATGAATCATCCCTGGGGAGATTAATAATCGAGTCATCAAAAATTTTCAAGTTCTAATAGACTCAGGATTCTCAAACTTTTCAATCCTGAACTAAAAACATAAAATTATAAGTTCTAATAGACTCAGGATTCTCAAACTTTTCAATCCTGAACTAAAAACATAAAATTATGAGATCGATCATTCAAACAAATTAATAGGCGACGGCTTACTCAGGTATATTGGCACTTAGCTGAGATTAACACTTTCATGTGATATAGTTTTGCACGTAAAGCGAGAACAAGATCTACCACTGACTCTGTCAGGTCTATATTTCATGGATTAATTGCATCTTACCAGGCTTAGAAATCAGACCGCTCTGTATCGATCCACGGTGTACAGACACGAGAACTGAGCGATTTTCACAAAGTCAGGCGTGGCCTCTGGGTTTGCATCTCTCCTGAGGAGAGTGTTGTAGATCAAATTCGCAAACGTCAGGAAAAGTTTTAGTCTTGCCCAGATTATTTCATCATCAATGGACTGATTGAAGGATGCTTTGTGTAGACAAGCTTTGAGACAGTAATGCGGAGTGCAAAATAAATTTAGGCAGACAAACGCGGACCGAACACCGAATGTCATGTTGGCAAATATTCTAATTATCCTTTAACTTATATAATTTTGAATATGTGTCTATATCTTTGTCTGACTGTCTGTTTGTGAGGAGTGCCCACCTTTTCTTGATCCGTCAATCTGTCTTAATCTGTCTGTATAGTTGGTCAGTTGCATCATTCTGTCTGCCTGCCTCTACCTATGACGCTATCTCTACTTCTTTTCCTTGTGTGAATTACATGATCTCTGTTTGTCTATATCTCCCGCGCCTGTCTCTGTCAATTTCTATTCCTGTCAATATTTCTCTGTTCTGTTTAGGTGATGATTTGTTGTAAATTCTCTTTATTTCTCCGCGTCTCTGTGCCCCTCTGTCCACACCTGCATCTCTCCATGACACAATCTAACTCTGCATGTCTGTGTTTCCTCTCTTGCTCGTTCGCCCTCTCTCTCTCTCTCTCTCTCTCTCTCTCTCTCTCTCTCTCTCTCTCTCTCTCTCTCTCTCTCTCTCTCTCTCTCACCTATTACATTTAGCTCACACAGAGTGTTCAGCTTAAGATTCAGCGTCCAATCAAGCACGGCGTTATGAAAATGTCGACTTTAAATATTCACCGACACCGTTTCTGCCGTGCATCGTTTGCCCACTTCGAGCAGTAATATGGCGATGAACACGTTCCTTATCTCAAATCACACCACTGGCGGTTCACGCGTCTGTGATGTTTAATTATTACATTGGAAGTAGTTGTAATCTCAGTGACTGAATTTTTCGACTGCAAGTGTTTTGCATTTCCTGAGGATTTCCTCCATGGTTATAATTCCTCTAACCAGTCAATATGAAACGTATTATTATCATATTACGTCGTGTTCGCGGGAGAGGACAGGAAATGAAAAGAGGATATGAAAGGATATGAAAACAGGGTAGGGAAATATTGGAAATTAATAGTATTGATAACTCAAATAACGACAAATAGATCAGCTTGTATAAGCTTTTCAGCTTGTAGATTTCAGCTAGCATATTAATATTCCATCAAGGTCAAAGGTAGATATGTTCAGAACTTTATAAAAGGATCTTTCGATATTTGAAAGGTTGACATACAGTCAATGTATAGATATATAAAGTAACATAGAAAGTCACGTAATAAAGTTTGTGAATTATAGAAAATATGTAATGCCTAATATGTATGAATTGTTGTAAAATATAAGAAGATGCGAAACATAAATTTTGTTCAGCAATTTAATTTCTTCATGTTCGACGTTGCTATTCAAACTATAATTTATTAAATGAGATAAGGAGAGAAAACCGGCGTATCGATGTAAGATCATTTGCATTTTAATAAATAAAAAGCTTGTTTTGTTCAGCCGCTACTGAAAACCCGAGAGTCGTGACATTTTCACGTCATTACGACACCCTACAATATTCCAACCCCGTACATTATTATCTGCCATCAAGGTCTTAATGAGGTGATGATTTGAGAAATTACTCAAAAAGCGATCCGTGCACGGTGCTGTGTACGATAAGTGCAAGTTGAAATACAAATAGGTGTGGGCACTCTACGATGTGTCTTCAACTGACAGTGTGTCCATCTCAGTTGAAAAACGTTTCGGGAGAGCAGTGTTCTCGAAAAGGGAATGTTCGAAGTGGACGAACCGATACGTCGGGACAGACAGCCTATAGTCATGATAACATCAAACAATCGTATAACCCCGAAGAAATGTGATTTGATGAACTTGTTATTTTGTTCATAAATAATGGTAAATTCATTAACCGAAAACAATCCTACAATATTCATTGTCAGCTGTGACAATGACGATATTTTGAATCTTAAGGCAGAATTTTGAATGTAGCAAACCTGGAAGACCTTTACTCTTAAATTTGACAACCTTTTGTCACGTGATGAACGTATCATGGCTTACTACAAGTATTTCATAGCGGGGAGGTTGCGGCTCAACGAGTATATACGTTTGAATATTTGGCAACTTGCATACATGTACATCCATGTGTGTTGTTTTAATGATGTACATATTCGACCCATGTAATTTGACTGTACACCCGTAAAAGTGTTTAATAAGTGTGAACTAATTATTTTACATTTGGCTCCCCATAGAGGGGGCTGCACAGAGTAGATATCATTGCTTCTAGACCCCAAAGTGCGTGCATTAGTCACCCCTCAATCGCTACACAACAAGTATCAATGATACCTGGGCAAAATTGCTCCATTGTACCTTGAAATTAAGTCACGCTGGTCTGGAAGTGGTGGCGCTGTCCGTTTACAAAGTAATAAGTATAGGATAACGCACGAGTGGAGTGCAATCGTGCAGATATAATATAGAAATAATGGGCGACGCCTTGACCACCAACGTTTATTTATGGGCAAGGGAGAGAGGAAAACCAAAAATTAACGGGCGAGGCTTTCTGAGCCTGTTAATTTTGGCTTTCCTCTCGCCCATCCCTATAAATACAGAGTAACTTAGAGAGAGTCGCAACGCTTGCATGCCTTTTGTTCCATGGTCGTCTCGGTAGACTATTGGCTTTTCATATTAAAATGAGCTCCAAAGGTGTTAAACCTTTTGGCTACTACATACCTCCATGGTAATATGAAAGGTACGAGGCCCGAGTGCCGTTCAATGGTTGACCGATTACACGACATACGACACGAGTGTGTTATTCGGCCTACAACAAGTCAACAACACTTGTAATGTTGGTGTAAGACAAGGAGAGAATTTGTCACCCCTGTTATATGCCATTTATCTAAATGATTTTGAGTACTCAATTAGTAGAAATTATAGAGGCTTAGACCAGCTTTGCAACAATTTCTGCTTTTTACTTAGTGACAAAGATGTTGAAGTGTTTTTGCGTTTATATGTTTTATTGTATGCATGCTGACGACACAATCGCTCTTGCGGAATCTGCTGAAGAGCTGCGAAAATCTCTCAATTCTGTTCACACTTATTGTAAAAATTGGCATCTTACAGTCAACATTAAGAAAACAAAGATTGTAAATTTTTCGAATGGTAAGGTTAAAAACAACTACTACTTTTACATTTGGTGGGGGGATCAAATAGAAATATGTAGCGAGTATACGTACCTTGGTACAATTTTTAATTAAAATGGGAAAGTTTACATATTAGCAATTACTTAACTGAACAAATCATCCAGGCAAGGCGAGCCATGTTTAGTCTGAAGACGAAAGCTCAACGACTCAACCTCCCAATAGACATCCAGTGTGAACTATTTGATGTTTTTGTCACACTGATGATACTCCTGTATGGGAGCGAAATTTGGGGTTATTACCATACCCTATTATTAGTTAGTCAGTGCCAAGATTACAAGGTGTCTGGGTTTTGAGTAAGGCGATTTTGAAGTCATCACTTCTTGGCTATACCACCTCTACAAAGCCGCCATGGAAACTGAGCAGACTGTGCGAAATAGCGGGAAGAACGGGGTACTACTCCGGGGCCGCTGCAGCTACTCTCTTATTTGCCGATAGTGTGGACGAACAGCGAATTGCTGAAAAAAATAGGACATCGAAATTCTGCTATCAGATCATACAAGGTATTGTTTGAGTACAGTAAATTTTCATTTGAGGAGTCAGTCCATTATCTGCTCTAATCGAGGTACATAATGAGAACATTTACTAAATTTTACGACCGTGCGGGAAATGTAACTGTACATTAACATTGACAACGTTGATAGACTAAGTGCTACCTAATAAATGATTGGGTTTGTAATAACGCTTTAATTTGCAACTACAACGTATCAACGACCTTGCAGGCTTCATCTTATACTCTAATGAAAAAGACTAGGTTTTTTAATTCTCCATGACCTGCGCGACCTGACCAGTACGTTGTTGTTCATGGGTATATAATCTAATGTGCATGTTAAAATACTAATCTAATTGCAGAAGCGTTCTATATCGTCGTTGCAGAGAACGGGTATCGAGCAGCAGTTTGAAAGTAGCCGAGTTTAGCCAGGAAGGTCACAAAAAACCCGAAGATGTCGGATTCCGGAAAATACAAGGCAATCAAAGAGGAGTAAGCTTATGGTGAAGAATTGAATGGCCAGCTGGAAATGTTCCAATGTCCAAATTACTAACAAAGAATCCCATAGCACTCGCTGTAACGTCCACCTGGAGGCCGATCTTCCAGGGAAGCAAATATATCTTTGAAATTTGATAAAAAAATTGTAAAATGTAAATTGGATAGGGTGAATATTGGTGTATTAATGTGTCTTCTGTCATTTGTTGTTCTTTCTTTTGTTGCATCACACCAACGTTTTATTCCCGGCGCGAAAGCACCACCTGTTCTCAATGTTTGACTCGTTTGGTATGTTTTGCAAAATCAGATATTGCACCAGTGTAGTGTAATATTTAGATATTGCACCGCACTGATGGAATATCGACACCAGACGATCACAATGTTTAGAACAGACGGATGCTATCGCACAGAGAATAACACAGCAGAACAATGAGACTAGCTATGGGTTTTGTTGTAACCCATGCATGTGACAGGTGGACATACTTTTGGGTTCAGTGCAATTCGTGAGACAGAGCACGAGCCATCGGGAGAGTCAAGTGATGAATTGAGGAAATCGTACCATAATCGAATGTGCACCTGCCTTTGGAGATATTATTACGAAAAATATATTGTATATCAACATACGTGTTTTTGACGTTTTTAAGTGGTTTTCTTCGTGGTTTGAGCATCTGAAACGGGAGGAAGCAGTTTGAGCCAGCATTGCTGATGGAAATTCAGCGCCAGGAAACACATTGCAACCAATGGGTACAAGTACAATCTGGGTGCGTACTCGGCCATGGCAGATAAAAGGAAACTTACGATAAAAAGTTACTTCTCTGCAACGGCGTTCCGAAAGTTACAGCTGTACGTTTAACGATACGCAGCTCATTTTAACGAACTGCATTCACTTAAAGTGGCACTCCCATTTGGTAACATTTTTAAAACACATTTTTTAGTGCCAACGGTCGATATTTGACGTGGCGACTGCGCGCGGATCGCGAGATATCGATAAAAACATGTCTTCAAAAAAGTAAAAGTTTGAATTCCGGTGGCCCACCTAAATTCAGCTTCCGAACATCGAATGTTCGGCACTGGGGCCATTGTCAACTAAGCTATGGAGTACGAGTCTACACTGACGCTGCTGTACGCCACAGTACCACTTGCCCCGGTGATCGGTCATGCCCCGTGGGAGAAAGCTGAGTCTTACTGACTTGGTGATAATACGAAAAACAATTTTTGCTGATTCCACCAGAATTCGCATAGGTGACTAGCCCAGTTACGTGCGGTTGATACATAGCGGCCACCGCGTGGTATGCATAGACGCATACCACGCGCGCGGCGAACCACACGTACTGTGTGGCAGACGACAAAATGTAGTCATCGGAGGCGGCTAATATTTAACACGTAAAAACTTATGTTTATGTGGTATTGCTTAAAAATATAATACAACTGATTTAGAATAATGACAACGACAAAGCTAAGGAGAAGTTTTCAAAATCTGACCTGTGGTAAAGGCATAATGCTGTATATAAAGTCTTCGCAGTGGGAGGTAAAATTGCATCGTTCGAACTTATTATGAACTCCCTAGAATATCGTCAATACGCACAACAACAAACCTTCGGTGGATTTCGCGGCATAATCAGAAACGATCGTAAAACTTCGGGATGTGAAAAATACGCTCGGGAAATGACATGTTTTTATCGATATCTCGTGATCCTCGCGCAGTTGCCACGTCAAATATCGACCGTTGGCATTAAAAAATTATGTTTTAAAAATTTTACCAAATGGGAGTGCCTCTTTAACTGATCAATTTTTCCTACTCTTTTCTTTCCGCCGGTTTGCTACGACTAGTGTGCCCCCTCGTTCGATGAGAACGATTTGGCGTAACTGAACATATGTTACAATCTCCCTCTTTGCAAAGCTTTCTCAACATGAGTACTTTTCAAGGTTGCGGCATAAAATTCACTTTCTTCATTAAAATCTGAAGATATCTATTTGCATCTAAATCTTTGTAACTTTCAGCAGTTATTACGTTCCTCTGATCAAAGTATTGTACGTAAATCGGACACCTTTCTGTTCAAGGCTCGTCAGACTCGAAAAGAAATTCTCTTCATTGAACTGTCAGCATACCTGTATCATTTCTTCCTCATAATTATGTAAACATGTTTTGACGTGTATGGGCCGGAGCCCTTCAAATGCCATAAACTGCTCCTACCACCACTCACTCGAATGCATCAACGATTATCATACTCGTCTGAAATTACTGCAAAAATCCATTACAAAAAAAACTGTTGAAAGGTTACAATATCGCCTTTCAGATGGTCAAATTACTGTTCGAAAACAAAACACGACACCGATAAGAAGATGCGACTTTGTCACTGCAGTTTGTCACTGAAGTCGACATTTTTAAGAAGCGACATTTAAAAATGAACATTTATTAAATTTCTAAAGTACTTTTTCTTTATAAAAGACATCTAAGATGTTTTACAAACTATATATAAAAATAAAAACAATCACAAAAGGAAAATCACTCATGGTGAAATATTTCACAATGAGTATTAGTTAAAAATGAAATTGCATATCAATTATTCATTCATTCATTCAACGGCCTGTACAGCAAGCGCTGATAATACAGTAACAAGCTGTGATTTAAACTCTTAAACTCCTCAAATATTTCAGCTCATCAAGGACAAAATTTCATAGCCTGAGACCACAGATGGCGAAATTCTCTGTCCATGCTGTCAACATTATTCTACGTGGTGCCAATAAGAAACACAGACGAATACATAATATCTTGCATGACAATGTTCAAACTAATTGCTGAATTTACGAACACGGTCACAGAATGACAACAATACCAGACCATCACAAAAGGATCTATCAATGTCCGGAGGTAAACTGAGAGAGAGCGAGTTATTTCAGGGTTGCAGTGGCCAATGCGCTTAGTCCAAAAGATCGGCCGATCAAACGAAAAATATTTAAACGTGTCCCCTTCGATGATGATGATGACGATACATGTTTAATATCATATGAATGTTTCCTAAAATAGTTACCTCGTATCGAACATTAATATGAGTACTTATTTAAATTGTAAAACACTAAATGTCAAAATATTGAAGTAGTATCCCGTAACTACACACACACACACACACACAATGTATTATATATATATATATATATATATATATATATATTATATATATATATATATATATATTATATATATATATATATAAACTTTTAGAAAACTAAATTTTAATAAATTAAACTAATATATATATAAACTTTTAGAAAACTAAATTTTCATAATTTAGAGTCAATTCAATGAGTGTGTATGTGTACAAACTGAGCATCAATTTATCTATTTACACTTATCAACACAAACGCGAATAATTTACGTCTTTTGAAGTAAACTGTATATCAATCAATCGATCTATCTTCCTATCTATTTCATCGATCTTTGTAAGAAATTTATATAGCGCTTAATGTCCAAAGTTCATGCTCAGGTGCACTTTGGTGGATAATTAAAACACTCTTTGAAAGATGGTTTACAAGCGTCTCTATCAACACAATGACAAAATAAGATCAACTGAAAATGTTACATACGTTTCGCACAAAGCTTAATTTTCTTCCGAGCTTGTAGTTTCGTTCCATTCATATACGGGATAATTTACGGGACATCAAGTATCAGTATTTCCCATGCAAAACACTGGTGGTCCCAGGGGCTTCAGAGAGCAATATCTTCTGCAGGACGATTTTTTAGGCTTACCTGGCAAATACAGTGGGCGTTGTTTATATCGGATTTTCACAATGTCATCTACTTTTAATTACAGTCTCTTCAATTGGTAACACGTGCATTGAACAATACCTTCGGCTGTTGGATGCAAATATAGAATCAAGGGCTTTACATGGCGGCAGCTGCATTGGTAACACGTGCATTGAACAATACCTTCGACT
The DNA here is from genome assembly GCF_041260155.1 of Ptychodera flava. NCBI lineage: Eukaryota > Metazoa > Hemichordata > Enteropneusta > Ptychoderidae > Ptychodera > Ptychodera flava. The sequence continues at coordinate 17,378,390 of NC_091941.1, forward strand.
GTTGGGTGCAAACATAAAATCAAGGGCTTTAGCGGCAGCTGGATTTTGCATTATTAATGACGTATAATTGCAGTTTTTGTAAATTATGAGTAAACTAAATCTGATAGACATTTTATGTCGCTTAAGCTTCCTCTAAGTTGACGTTGAAATGCCCGACTGAATAATGATCCCGCGTCTCGAATCAACAGCTTTGAACTACTGAATGATTTAGTTCATGTAGAGCTGTATGTTGCCAACACTGTTTTCAAATGAATATTTCTCATCTAAGATGACAAGGAAACCCCCTGATACTCTTTATTTTCGAAAAAGCAGAGATTTTTAAGTTTAGTATGGCAGCGGTAGTTAACTCGAATGATGAAGGGGCTGTATATTTGGGTAAAAAAAAAAATTTTGGTATTAATGACAAAAATTAAGTAAAAAACTATTTTCTAAAGTGTAATATTTCATTTGAAACAAGATTATATGTAGAAAAATACGACAGTTTTTATTTTGCATTATCTATCCTCATTCTAAAATGGCATGGGTTGAAAGACTGACACTCACAAACTGATCATGTAAAAGTATGATTTGCAAAATTAAAGTGCTTCTTATTCAAAATGTAAGACTTTCATTGCCAAACGAAATAGTCGTTTTTAGCTCACGTGTTCGAAAGTGAGCTAATGTCATAGCGATGTCTGTTTGTTTGTCCGTGTGCGTGTGTGTGCGTGTGTGTGTGAGTGTTTCAGTGTCTGTCTGTCTGTCTGTCTGTCTGTTCACACGATAACTCAAAAATGCCTGAACAGATTCAAGTCAGATTTGGTAGACAGAAACCATGTGCTAATTGCAAGAACTGATTAGATTTTGGTAAGTGTTGCTTGCATATTAATGAAGTTATAGAATATCTTTTTTTTCATATAATGGAGACAGTAATGACATTGTCGACATATATGAAGAAATACTGCACAAAATTTAATGATACTTTTCACAGATAACAATCTAAGAACATTATGATGATATTGTGAGTGTCATGTCAATTATCTGCTCATTTGCATATTCAATGAGCTGTTGTAATTAGTGATATAACTCTGAAATCTCCTCATCAAATTTGATGATACCTGCAGCAAATATTGATCTGATACACATCAAACTGTACTGAGAGGCATCGGGCAGTGTCAAGTTAATAAACAGCTTATTTGCATATTCAATGAAGCTTTGTAGTTAGTCATAAAACTCCGAAATAACTGCACAAAATTTGATGAAATCTGCTGCAGATACAGATCCGACAGATATCTGACTGTGTTGTGAAGCATTTGATATTGTGAAGTTAATAGACGGGACATTTGCATATTTAATGAACTTTGTAATTAGTGACATAACTCAGAAATTATTGCACCAAATTAGGTAAAACCAGCCATAGATATTGATCTGATATGCATCTAATTGTTACATGAAGCACTGAGCAGTATCAACCTAATAAAGAGCTCATTTGCATATTCATTGAAGATTTGTAATTAGTCATATAAGTCCGGACCGCACCAAATGTTATGAAATCTTTTGCACATACTGATCTGACAGTTACCTGACTGTGTTGTGAAGGATTTAGTAGTGTGAAGTTAATTAAGGGTTCATTGATATATTTAATGAACTTTGTTATTAGTGATATAACTCTTAAATTATGGCACTAAATTTGGTGCAACCTGCTACAGATATTGATCTGATAAATATCTAATTGTCGCGTGAAGCACTAGGCAGTGTCAAGTTAAGTAAGGGTTCATTTGCATGTTTTATGTAGATTTGTTATTAGTGATATTAATTCGAAATTACAGCATTAAATTTGATGAAACCTGATACAGATGTTGATGTGATAGATATCGAATTGTCCAATGAAGCATTGAGCAGTGTCAAGTTATTAAAGAGTTCATTGGCTTATTAAATGAAGCTTAATAATTGGTGATTTAACACAAAAAGTACTGTAGTAAAAATGATGAAACCAGCTACATATTATGATCTGACAATATCTGATTATTCCGTGAAGCGTACTACTATGTAGTGAATCTGAGCACATTCAGTTCACATCTGGTTTTTCATATAATTGTTCCTATGGAGACAGTAATGACAGTGTCGACAGTTATCAAGAAATACTGCAAGAATCTCATGGAACTTTTCAAAGATTACAATCTTTGAACATTATGATCATACTGTGAATATCATGTCAATTATCTACTTATTTTCATATCCACTGAACTTTTGTAATTAGTGATATAACTCAAAAATTCCTACCTCGAATTTGATAATACCTGTTACAAATGTTGATCTGATAAAATATCTATATTGTACTGAGAAGCATTTGGCAGTGTCAGGTTAATATGTAGCTCATTTGCATATTTTATGTAGTCTTGTAATTAGTCATATAACTCCGAAATAACGGCACCAGATTTGATGAAATCTGCTTCACTGACAGACATCTGCCTGTGTTGAGAAGTTAAGCTTTTAGTAGTGTGAAGTTGATGAACTTTGTAATTATTAACATAACTCTGAAATTATGGCATTGCATTTGGTGAAACCTGCTGCAGATATTGATCTGATAAATATCTAATTGTCGCGTGAAGCACTGGGCAGTGTCAAGTTAATTAAGGGTTCATATGCATGTTTTATATGCAGTTTTGTAATCAGTGATATTAATCCGAAATTACAGCATTAAATTCGATGAAACCTGATACAGATGTGGATCTGATAGATAGCTAATAGTACCATGAAGCATTGAGCGGTGTAAAGTTCAAAAAACGCTCATTTGCATAGTAAATGAAGTTTCGTAATTAGTGATTTAACTCCGAGAGTACTGTGTGAAAGTTGATTAAACCGGCTACATATAATGACATGACAGATATCTGATGTAATGAAACTGTTGTAAACCACGTGAGCACAGTTCATATCTGGTGTCTAAAAGTCTCGGCCCGACTATAATGTACAATCCATTTATCAGACAAGATTTGAAACAAAGTCCATGTGTTTCGTAACACCGCCTGTACCGATTTCATATCTGTCTTGACATAAGCTCAGTAACTTAAGATAGAATGAACCTCGAGAACAGATATTCGGACTCTAAAACCTTTACAATATTTGTTTGGCCTGTCACTTTTTGAGTCTCATTATGAAGCCCATCAGTGGAGTAAACAAACTTCACGGGCTTAGTTTTTTGAAAACCAGGAATTTTATTTTCCCTCATAGAGAAGACACATGGATAGCGGCCATTTTGAATTTCAAATCTCTGTAAATAGTGGGTAACTTGTTTCTCTTGTACCAAAATTTGCATGTTGACCCCTGACTTTATTTTGTGTTTTCAGAAAAAGAAGACAATGATTGAAAGTTCGCTAGAGAAAAGTCTGAGCAAACGATTAAAGTTTTCATTCAAGCTACCTTAAAAGTAAAAGAGCTGTTCAGGCATGGCTGACTAGACTACGTAGATTTCTGATTGAATTAAACTGAAGAAATATGTATGATACATTTAAAAACAACACGATTGGAACCAATTTGGGATAATTGTATGATGAAGTAATGTCGATATAATCTGCACATGTTACGTCATCTGCTTTTCTTTTTAAGTTACACACTTGTTTTTATGAGTAATTTGCAATATCGCAACATTCAGCTATAGGGCACCTAACACTCGTGAGAAATTTGAAAAATAGAACGATCCAATTATCCAAAACTAGTTCCAATCCTGTTAAACTCTCTTTTATTTGGTAAAGTGTTTTCCTTATCAGGTAAAACGGTTATCCCATGGATGAGGGATTTCTCTGAATCGACCTTTATCCCGTTAACAGAAAAGGAAGACGCTGATATGTGACGTCATTTTCGTTTTGCACTGTGAAACAATGCGATATGGTCAAACTACAGTGGTACTTTCGTTAAACACAAAAGAGTCACCATTGACTTGTAAACGCCAAATCACAGAAATAATGTGTTGCCAAGTCTCCACTGTTGCCGCTAGGCGTCTGCAAATGCATGATTAAAGTACGCCTTTACAAGCGTTGGACAATTTATACACGCGCTTGACGAATGCCACTAAGGGGGAATGGCTCTAGTCATGTTTCGATTATGCCAATACGCAGTAAATGCATAATGATGCGACGATTGTTGAATAGCAAACCGTGTATGACACTAAATCACAGCGTAGATTTTGTTTTTCAAAAGGTTGTTGTTCAAACACCTGTCAGCACTCAGTCTTCAAACAACCAATTTAAGAAAATGTGTTTCGAGGGCATACAAATCATGATTTCGTCGTCAGATTTGCGCACTTTTAAACATGCAAGCAAGGTATAGGGGTGGACGTCACAGATTTTGAGTTTCCTTTGCCATGCGCATCTATAATCATTCATGGTCCCTTTGAGTTTGACAGACTGGCATTTCTCGTTATCAGCCTGAGGCATATAACGGCGTTTAGCGATATATCATACCCTTGTACGTGTTTTACTTATTTTGCCGTGTTACTTAAAAGTCCCCTTAGCTGGTTTCCGCCCGCCTGCAGTCTTGTAGAAAGGAGAGAAATATCATTACCTATAGAATGATGTTGGTCGGTGTGTCCCATATATTGATCGTTAATATTGTACTCCTGAAAGATCTTCTGGCGATAGATAAAACACGCAGCTTTTGAGCTTGCTTGATCTTGTGTTTGTGATACATGTACTTCTAAGGGGCGAGGGTACAGCGTTCATTTAGGATGTTTAGTTTCAGGTAAATGGACAGTGTTCGTGAAAATAGAGTGAACTGTTTATCTGAATACCGCCCTCATTGGGAATAAGCTATAATTTCAAAATAACACGACGTTATCATTGGTTACAAGTGTGCGTGTATCTACAAACACTGCGTTCGCATTCCGATCGAAATGTACGCCCAGAGCAGTACTCAGAGTACTTTGTCTAATGCTGTCAATGTTGTTTATGTGTATGTCATGATCCGGACAGAAGTTGGTACAAGTACGACAAACACATTTACCCTACAGGCGCGTCCTCATTTATCGGCTGACGAGACCAGCGATGTCTTAACATGTGATAAAAAGTGAGAAAAACAAGCTTGCCGACCAACTTGTCAGAAGAATGAAACACGAAGTAAACCAGTATTGTTTGGGCCTAATTTGTACGCCCTCGGCCGATCTAGCATGAATGATTTCTGCTCGCGTGTGACTGCAAAGACCATAAACTGAACTTACATCAACTGTGCTAAGGTCACAGTATTTTAATAACGTACAGTCTACAAGGAACTGCGTGACACTCATTTTTTGTGAGAATGTAAGTGAAGCGGTGAAACAAACACGTCTGCGATCGGTCCATATCATAGATGCAAACGGTTGCACAATTGAAAATTATCATGTCTACATTCGGTAAAGTGGTAATTATCTACAACCTTGGTATTGGAGTCTCGTTTGGAAGCCTTACTTACCACGCGCAAATGCATATGGCACCCTTTAAAAGTGTCTGAAGTCCAAATAAAATACGGGGAAACAAAGCTGAAAAGAATGGAAGTGACAGGACCAGTCCCGTTTCTAATGTAGCTACGCCAAAAATGGTGTGTTTGACGTTTTCTTTACATTGCACAGAAAGTTAAGATGCGAACATGTGTGAGATACACATCAGGGCCAAGTGTCGTCTGCAAATGTATGCAAAATTAGCCACATGTTTATCCCACCGGAGAACGGTTTTCATTGTGAGGACAAAGGTCAGTCTGAAACGGAACTTCCCCACAGCGTTGGATAGGCGCTGTAGCAGAACGTTTCCATTATTAAAGACAAAACCTAGCAGGCTTTCAAGGGACCATTCGTAGAGGTGAGAAACCCTATCAATATTCCATAGAACCATGGAGCTAAAAAATCCTTTATTAGCTCACGATAGAACATAGACACAGAAAGGCAAATTCTATATTGTGGCCACAACTATATACAGGTTCGACTGTATTTTGCAGGATCCATCATTTAGACTTTCACAGTCCCGCAGGACTGTCACTAAAATGATCTTACAAGGAGGTTGTATTAGGGAGGCATTAATCATCGATGGCTACTCAGAAAACATTAACCATCGTCGATTGAATGCTACTATACTTTATGTTTTCAGTGTGCCATTGAGGTTTTGATGGCAACGCTGTAACGAAAGTAAGGTCGAGTATGAAAGGTACAAGTTGCTTTTTTGTTCCGCGGAATTTGCATTTGTAGAGACGTCCTGCAAAGTATATTCAGTTCGCTTCGCCGCGCAAAGGAGGGACTTCGGGTCAATTCTCGACTGCGTAAAAGCTACTGTCTAAAAGTCAGACTCTATCTTACTCTTGGATTGTCCTACTGCTGTCACATGTATCGCAATGCAGTCCAACACTGTGCTGAAGTATAAGTCACAACTCATCGCTTTCGCACAACTTGAATGAACTTTACACATGATTGTTCCACAATTAGGTACACCCACTGAGCTCGACGTGATTCGGCGTTCTTTCAAATGTCAGGCGAGGTCATTCCCTTCGGTGCGCTGGACTATGTTGTGTTTGCAGCTCTCTTGGTGGTTTCAGCGTCCACCGGTGTTTACCATGCCCTTGTCAAGGGCGGCCAACGCACGACGTCACGGTGAGTTTGATATCCTGCACATGTTGTGAACACATTTCCAGAATACAAAAGGCGATACATGTCAGAATTTTCTGTACAAAATACCACATGATTCACTATCAACGCCTTTAACGTTTTCAGTCAGTTACCTATTCATTGTGAGACAAAGCAGATTTTATAAAGGGACTGAAATAAGTACGTGGTTCATAACTTTCAATGTCTTGATATGAACAGTGAGTACATTGTTAAAATGCTGAGACGATAGCATGATCTTCGTCGACTTTATTTTCTGAAAAGCGTGACCTCGCTTTTGATATCACTGTAAAATATGCGATCCTACAATTAGACTGTTCTGTAAACTTTGTTCTTGAACATTTCACCTACCATACGAGTTCTTGTTAATTACTGAGGCTGTGTGTAGATTTCAAAGGTTGACCTCACTCGGGTTTGTTCAAATTATAATGAAATTCGCATATATTTTGGAAGGGGTTAAATAATTTTCTCTAAAATGTTTGTGATATCGATTCCTAGAGAGAAGGCTGAATGTTGTTTTGTTCGAGTGATAATGAACTTTGCATATGGAAACGTTTGGATCGGTTCTTCCATTTTGTGGTAAAAATATCTTACATTCCCCTTAAAGAATTCGACTGGCATTTTTCAATTCGTCATGTAGGTTCCGAGAGATGACTAAATACCGATTTGTTAAGATGATGATGAAACGAGTATTCAGAGATATTGTGGCCAATTTTTTTTCTCACTTTGGTAAAAATATTATTTTATCTAAAACTTCTGAACTGAGGGTTTGCAAACAACGGTTAGTGGGCGTTCAACAAACTGATTTGTGAAATTTACGTTTGGGCTAAATTTCGCAGTTTTGGTCAAAACATCTTCTGTGAAATTGCGTGTCTAATAGCTTTCAATTTGAATATCAAACTCACATAACTTATGGTCAAACTGGTCCAGGAGTATTCTTGGTGCTAGTGCAGTTTATTTCCAGCCTTTGCCGTCACTTTTAGTCAGCTAAAAGAACTTTGCCCTTCAATAATTGCCATTTATCACACCAACAGACCCTTCCACTGATACAGTCGGACTACATGTACATACTGCATGTATGTCAGGCGAAACAACAAAGCGCATGTTTATTTGAGAAATCTGACGTGTGACCATACGCTTTGAAGTTTAAGGTGAAGTTCAAGCAAAAAGTGCGATGTCAAGTCAAACGGGGTTGTCTTTCGAAAAGGGACGAATTGTCCCGTAGGGTCACTCATTTAAAATGGGATCGAAAACACTTAACAGACTTTAGGTTACTGAAATAGTATGTGGTTAGACCAGGTCACCATGTGCCTTAAGACTAAGCGGTACAAAATAAACAAGTGTCACTTGCAAGCAACCGTTATTTATAGTGATTGTCACTGCAACATGCCATTGTTTAAAGGGTTGAACGCGGTTAAACTTCTTGAGAGATGGTTCCACGTACTTCTCAATTTCAGTTCATCCCGTCATTGACTTCAGATGGTGATTGGATGAAAAGAACTGAGAAAGTCTGAGAGAGAGAGAGAGAGAGAGAGAGAGAGAGAGAGAGGAGAGAGAGAGAGAGAGAGAGAGAGAGAGAGAGAAACAACTGATCATCGTGGCTTGTATGTGAATTAATTTTTCTTTTTTGTAAAAAGTAAAAACTTGGGATATGTGCAACATATGATCAACGCCCTCTTAAGCTTTGTTTACGTGTTGGGTTCGAGTTTGTCAGCCGATAAATTTATTAGGACGGATTCCCGTCACTTGCGGTTGCATCTGGTCAGCTCGCATACGTATACAACAGCGAACTTTCTAACTTTTTTATTTACAGATATTCACAGTCACATTTTTTATTATGCATGTAGGTATCTCTTGGCCGACTCTGGAATGAAAGGAATACCCGTTGCCATGTCAATGGCGGTATCATTCCTATCACCGATCACCATACTAGGGGGTCCTGCAGAAATATATGGCCACGGGATAACCTACATATTTCATGCATTTTCGTGTCTATGGATATTTCCAGTTGTAGCCTTCCTCTTTGTCCCAGTTTTCTATGGTCTAAAGCTCAAAACGTCATACGAGGTAAGAAATGCTTTGTAACTCAAAGCTGACTGAAACAATTTACCGAACAAGGATTTAGATAAAGTATGGGTATGTCTTGTCGTTGAGGGTTTACATATAGTTTCTACTGCATGTACACCAGTTTGCATCAAAGTAAAAGATGCACAAGTTAGGCCATTAGTTTAATTTCTGGTGATACATTCTTCCCTTTTCGCCGTGAGGGTTCCTGTAGCTTTATGCATGCTAATCGATTCCAAAGCCATTTAATGTTCTCAGAAAATACCCTTACAGTCAAGTTGAATTACATTACGGTAAACGGCGTGTAATGACGTAAAAATTTGTTTTCAATTTCACTTTTTTTACTGCAAATTAGCAAAATGTCATATATTGAAGTACTTTTCACATATCCAGTGCGTGAGGAAAAGTTTGCAAACTTGGACACTTTAAAAACCAGTAGACGTTTTTGTCTTAATATAAATATAAACGCCTATACTCGACGCACTTTGCATAATTGAGACTTCGTTTGGTTTTGATATTTCTGTAAAATCGTGGTAACTTATTAAACATCTGTTATGTATGACAAATCCGCCGCAAAAACGTGCTCACTGAGTGGTACAAGTCGGGCAAGTGTTCATGACAGCATGTAAAGTGCTTCGACTAAAATTTGAATTTCCAGTTTCATAACTTACACAATGTAAGAAACAATATCTATCTCTCATATCAGTATTTGGACCTTCGATTCAACTACCCACTGCGCCTGTTTGCTTCGGCACTGTTCGTTCTTCAGCAAGCCTTCTACATGGCGATTTGTCTGCTCGGACCCGCCCTGGCATTTGGAGCAGGTGAGTAATCTGCAATAGTGACAATTTAATTAAAATTTAAATAGAAACTCTAATTGGCGAGAAACAGTGTTTGTAACGGCGAAAGTCGCTATTTTGTTTTGTTGTATTTTGCCTTCCGTTTTAGAATGCCTTGTTTTAGGTACTAGGTGCACTCCGCCTTTTGAAGAAAAATTTCGAAAACCGATCAATGATAGAAGGGTTTGGTTCTTACTGTGACGGACGTCATTTCCGTCGAGGTTTGCAGTTATCCCTTTAAACTCGATTGAAACTAATTTGGGATTCATATTTTTCAAATTTCTAAAAAGTGTCAGGTGCCCTATAGCTGAATGTTACAATATAACAAATTACTCATAGAAACAAGTGTGTAACTTAAAAAGAAAAGTAGATGAGGTTACATTTGCAGATTAAATCGACATTACTTCACCATCAAATTTTCCCAAATTAGTTCCAATCGTGTTACAAGCAATTATTCATACCAGTTCTAAGAAATACATCAATTGTATCATGGTTTTTCTACATCCATGTCGATAGGTCGGGTGTAAATAATGAACACAAAGGGATTGATGCATCGTTTATTTACTAACGTTTCTCGATGCTCTATTGCCGAATAATAAGTTTCAATTTTTCTGTCATCTATAGTGCAAGGGTTTGCTTTGTGGAAAGGTTTGGTGATAACTGGAATCGTCTGTACCTTTTACACGGTTATTGTGAGTATGCCACTCTTGTATCTATAGAATGACCGTGCGGCATTACCTTGAACCTTAAGATAGAGATTATTTATCAAATTTTATTGATGGGCATAAATAAACAACTGTAAATAAAGCATTAACGTGAAGTCGACCTCCTCAAAGTTTCTAGTACATGTTTTTTTCAAACTTGCATTGGACATGTATTGATGCAATCATCTTCCAGAGACTCTTCGTTTGTTTTATCATACGTATATACGCACAGTGACAACCATCGCATATAGGAGTCGCCTTCCTCACATCAGGCAATTACAGTGGTTTGCGTTAACCCATTGGCAATAGACGAACTAAACATATTGCCTAAATTGAGGTGTTGTCAACACTGTAAAGTACCGATCAACTCATCGAGTCAAACAAGACTATTTTCATGGACCCCTTCACATCATGAGTTATCATACCTTATCGTATCGATCAAAATGAGTTCATTGTGTCTTTTGTGTCATGGCTGACAATTAGAGATGTGGAATTCCTCCATCAATACTACTTGCTGAAATAAATAATCCATCCATCCATCCATCCATCCATCCATCCATCCATCCATCCATCCATCCATCCATCCATACATACATACATACATACATACATACATACATACATACATACATACATACATACATACATACATACATACATACATACATACATACATACATACATACATACATACATACATACATACATACATTAGTAGTATAACCAATGTCACATTGAACACATTTTTTTCGTTGTTGTTTTTTAATTTCTAAAACCCTGAATTCACCATTTCTGAAAAATCTGAATTGACGATAGCAGTTTTAAAAATTCAAAAAAATACCCACAATAAACAAAAAGTAAGTTCAATATGGCATTGGTTATACCACTTCAATCCACTCATTCATTGTTTCTTTCATTCATTCATTTACACTTATTCATAAATACATACGTCCATCCATACATAATACATTCATATATAAAATCAAGTGATTTGACTAACATGACTATAGACCCTTTTATACCCTATAGTATATTGCTGCGATCTTCTAAACTCTGTATGCCATATTGCAATTAATCATGGTGTGTTTTGTTGTATACACATCGGATAACCTTGTCCGGTAATCTAGTAAGTTAAGCTACAAAAGAGCTCATGAACTTGCGTTTCAATCGACGACGAGTGCATCGGTCAGGGTAACATCAGCCACAATTTGTCGTAAGTCACTAACCCTGGCGCGAAGAGCATTATGGAGCCGATAAGAAGACCATTGAATCATCTAAGGCAGCCTCCTTTCTACAACAACTGACCAATGGCAGGGGGATCAACAAACACGCCCTTGTTATTATAATTTCACTCTGGGGCACTGGTAAATGCAGCCGGTACTAGACAATGCAATTCATTTTAAACTATTAAAAACCAATATAGCAGTGCAATTTAATTTCAATATTGGTGTCGTCAATACATTGTACACGGCGATCAGTGATCAGAGCTTCATAATCTGTACAAAAGGAAACACTGAAACTGCATATTCGACAGCTATCCATCAACATAAAGCGGTGCGCTCGATCAGTGCACTGAAGGAGATATTACACTTATTTCCTTTCTATATGCCATTGTTTCAGGGAGGACTGAAAGCTGTGATATGGGTCGACGTATTTCAATGCCTTGTCATGATCGTCTCCGTTATTACATTCCTAGTGTTGGGAACAGTCAAAGCTGGAGGTCCTACTTTTGTCTGGGATTACAATGTGGTCCATGGAAGACTAGACGTTGAGTAAGTATATAAAAATAAATAAATATATATAAATAAATATATATATTATATATATATATATATATATATATATATATATATATATATATATATATATATACATATATGTATATACATACATACATACATATATATATATATATATATATATATATATATATATATATATATATATATATATATATACATATATTATCGCATACTGTTAGATTAATGACTAATATCATAGAACTTTCTTACATCGTTTGGACTACAAGGGCTATAAGGAATAGGACTTATGCTTTAGGGATGAAAACAGTGGTGATTGAGATTGATTCTGCTTAGTATGTTGCAAAATTATGAAAGAAATCAGCCATGCTTGTCTGCATGAGGATTTACACTTGTCATAAATGTTGATTTAGCGGTGTGATAAACATAATTGACAACATTATGAGCGTTTGAAATTGTACGTATACTAATCATTATGTATTTTTAGAATTGATGGAATTTGACATCTGACTTTTGTACATAGTTTCACGGTTTTTGTTTCCTTTTTCAATTATACATTCTTGTTTCCCATGAAATCTATATATGATTTTTTGCCTCTTAATGAGCTCCTGACAAAAAGACACGCTTTCAATCCCGCAAGATACTGCAAAACGAACTATAACGTTTTAGTTTGCAAAGTAGGTCTGGGTACAAAGTACGTATAGTAATGGCTCCTTTTAAGATCGCGTGCTCAACGGCTTTTCTTTTCGTATCCGACAGCTTTTCATTCGACCCAACTGCCCGGATGACGTTTATGAATACCCTTTTCGGCACCGGGATGTTGTTTCTTAGCTTCACAGTAGGACAAACATCTGTTCAGCGTTATGCATCAACAAAATCTTTGAAACAGGCGAAACTGTAAGTTTTAAACCCGTATTAGTAGTTTCGATGTTTCCGCACTGTCAACACAAAGTAAGTCGTGGGTAGCATTGCAAGTAGTATGGTCTCAATTCCGAAGCTGTAGTAGCTGATTCCACTTTTCGTGAAGATGATTCGTTGTTGAGTAATCTTATATGGGGTTGCAGTCACTGCGGAAATATCAAGTCTCTGCATGGGCAATAACCAGCATACCATACACAATGAGGAAAGGAACGTTTCGAATCCAGCTCCATATTTGCCAACGCTGTCACTGTCCTTTTCCCGTTACTTTATTGCGCGCAAAGAAATCTAGGTTCTTGAATGCCCCTATGACAAACATACCCCGGGTACAAAATTTCTGTCATCTGCACCAAGAGTGCTTCTTTCGTGTGTCTGTGGCCTGTTTAAAGAGATAAACTGCAAAGTCAAGTTATCTAATCAGAATGCTGTGACTTGAATGGTATGAATGGGCTCATCTTTCGTGGCTAGGAGAGCAAACCAATCAGGGCAGAGGGACGTCTGTAAGTAATCTGCCTGCGCGTGGATTTTGAGCCAACCCACCAGTGACTGTAAAATGGCTTTAAATCGAAAGAGACAACTGTATACCTTTGCCTTATTCTTGTACATAGCTTGAGATTGTACACTTAAACTCTAACAGTTGACGTTGTTACAGTCTAATACGGGATGAGGACTTATTTAACACATATTACCCTGGGTGTTAGGGCTATAACCCGTTTTATAAACACACTTACTCATAAATTTAATTGATCCCTGAAATTCCAGTTCCTCGGTGAAAGCAAGGAAATTTAAACTTTAAAGTTACATTGTCGCAGACAATTGGAAGAAGTCGCCTAAGATGTATTTCTAAACGTTTACTTTTTCTTTCTAGGTCTGCTCTGTTCAATATACCATTGTGGTTCTTCTTCATGTTCTGTTTCAACCTGACTGGCTTCGTCCTCTTTGCCTTCTACAACGGTAGGCCACAGTTACGTATAGCCATGAAAAAATGGTGTATGATAAAAGCTGTAAAATCCAGCAAATATCCATGATTTAGATAACTACATTTGATTTTACCGACAAGGACATTATTCTCAATATGAGGCGAGATTCCGCTCTCGAATCACAAAAAAAAACGAAGATAGATGTAATTCTTAAACTATACTAGTAATTTGGTATCCTGGCACTTCAAACTCTCAATCTACAGAACGTTGTTTAGTACTTTGATTCTCATTTATTTTTTCTTTCGGCTGGTTGTAGTAATATTTTTTTTCTGATGATAATAAACTTTCCTAAAATGATTACGGACATCATGTCTCTCTTTCGTCAACAGGGTCTACTTAATTGGCTCATCCCATGGAATGTTCCTAGTACAAATATGTAGTAGGTTCGAAAAGGGAATATTTTGATCTGACATAGAAAACGTTTTATCGAACTGCCCTCCCTTCTTGCCCTGGAACTTTCCTGTACCCTGTTGTGAAAAGATGATTCAAAGGTATACTGGCACCTGTTCCAATTTTGCTACAGTTACCATGGAAAGTGAAAATCCACCCAATCACAGATTTTAAGCGATTGGCCACTTTTTAAAAACAGCGCCCTCACACGAACATTTTGAATAGCATGGAACGCCCCTTTGACCATATACGGGCATATTTAGATTACAGGTGACTGTATACCTTAAAAGTAGCGAAATTGGTACTTTTCTACTTTTTAGATATTCCAAGTGTGCTGGAGCCAGCAATCAATGCGACATTTCCTCCTGGTAAGTTTATTGACGGCATTGTTTAAAAGAAAGAAATTTCGACTTACAAGGACAATGCATGAAGTTTTACCGAATGCAAAATGCAATGCTTGAAGATTGCGTACTTGCTTGTTTTAAACATTCACTTTTAAAAGTATCAAGTCAGCCACTTACATCCTTGAGTCAGTGGTTACAAAAGACGATATGTTTTTGCAACAGCACAAGCTCTGTGTTCACGTACAACGTGGACATGAAGACGTTGAAATACCCTACATGTATGCATGTGTCTCGCCAGCAAGTAACCAGAGATATGACATCAATGTAAATCGCAAAGCGTTGTTTTTTGTTAATTTTAATCCCGCCGAATACTTCGGCCATTCAAAATCATTCATTGATGATTCGTGTACGTCACATGTCTTTGTAATAATAACATTTACAACTAAAATTTTGCGTGAAAGCGCATCATGATAGTGCATAACAACATTGTGTTCTTTGAATTTCCAGACATATGGGGAAACTCGTCATTCGGATATGCTAATGTCGACCCACGCTACTCACCTAATTATGGCTCCCCAGATCAGGTAATTATTTTGGTCAAAGGATAGCACAAACTATTTTCAAGGTCTTTGGTGTAACCCCTTCGGCCGATGGAGGCCTACACAAACACTGCAGTTATTGTTGCAACACACATACACACACAAACAAATGATGAATGATCAATGACCTGTGGTGTCCTCTGAGCAGAAGCGCAGACTTAGGCTTACATATCATGTATTATGCATAAGGCCGATTTCCCAGAAGAAGGGAAAGCCTTCAAATTAGGATAAAACAAGAGAAAGAGATATTTTAAAGTCATTAACGTACCTGAAAAAAAAAACATAATCACAATAAAAATTACAAATTGGTTGGATTGTTAGGTCAGTGAAAATGAGACATTATCCATTTTTGAAAATCATTGAAAACCACTTGCAAATCTTGCATGGTTTATAAAATACTAAAACCATGCCAGATATGATATCTCACTGTTAAATGATACTTTGAAGTTGCCATTAGGTTATCACGCAAACACAAAGTAGTGCCCGTACACATTACGGAGTGTCTTCGTGTAATTATTACGAATTTTCATTCAAACTGTTTTGATGTTGTAGATTTTGGTATACTTTGTAAGTTCTCAGTTGGGAAGAATCCAAGGCATACAGGGTCTCTTCATAGCATGTGTTACTGCAGGAACGCTCAGGCAAGTGTACCAAGTTTCCCAAAACAAAAGTGATCATCGGGCCCCCTTGTGCCTCGTCCAGCTTTTAGTAATGCGCTAGCGTTGATCGAAGGTTACTCTGTATACAGAGAGTTTGAGATATTGTGAAATTTTATCTTTACTGCGTCAGTGACCTATATGTGTGCCTCGTCAATCTTCGTATAGCTGAATTGAAGACTAGAAACTTTTCAAAAGGAGGTTACATTCAACAAAATGATCATATAACGCTTTATACATAGTTCGCTAGACAAATTTGCTGTCATACGCCATCCACATCGAGCATATGGTGCAGCAACAAGGTTGCCCTGATACGATTGTGATATATTCATTTTTAAAGCACTTCTTCATTGACAAAACCATGAAATCAACAGTCGCCATTCTGCAATATTGCGTACGGATCAAAACGCGGAACTGCTACTAGTGGTTAGCTATTGGAAATAATTTCAATTCTCGGTAAATTCTATCCACGACAGCTCGGTATCTTCCAGTATCAACGCAATGACGTCAGTGACTCTGCAAGATTTTATCAAACCTTTCCGGGAATGGAGGGCACGTCGTGATCAACTGAAGAATGAAGCAGGACATATAACTCAAAGTAACGATGCTAGGGACACACTGCTTTCGAAAATCATGTGTAAGTATATTTAATGTTTCAAAAAATATATATTTTTATATTCTGTTCTTGCTATGCTGTGTCTTAAAAGAGGAAACTAATGTCCTAAGTAACAAACATTAATCTATTATTTATTTATTTATTTATTTATTTATTTATTTATTTATTTATTTATTTGTGTTGCTGTTTGTTTATAAAAAAGGAGGTCTTTTATGGTGTTTCTTTATAAGTGCATGTTAAACTGGGTGAGTTAACTTCTGGGATAAAGTTCGATCGTAGGCTCTGTCTCCAGTTTGTAAATAAAAAGGTATATGTTATTTCGGTGTCGGTGTCTTCTGCGGTCTTTGTCTGTCAGTAACAGTGATGCAAAAAAAATATCTCAAAACTAAGTCATTCAAGCAGATATTGTAGCGTTCAGACGATGTGAATAAAATCTGGTTCATGTTTGATTCACTTTACTAAAGGGAGCTATTTGCTCTTTTGGTATCGTCTTGAAATAACCGACTCTTATTACAAGTTACAACACCCGCTATTTCTTCTTTTTTTTCGCTCACGTGTTCAAACACATGGGCATATGTCGCAGCGATATTTGTCTGTCAGTCTGTCTGTCTGTCTGTCTATCTGTCTGTCTGTCTGTCCGTCAGTCTGTGTGCTCGATATCTCAAAAACGGCTTATCAGATCAGAATAAAATTTGGCACATAGATTTAGTTTGCAAATGGCAAAAACTGATTAGTTTTTGGTGGGTGTGATTTGCTTACCTTTTGCTCATTTGCATAATTAATGATTTTAGAAAAACGGCTTTACATTGAGAACGACTGCACACAATTTGATGAGACTTGCTACAAATGTTGATCACACCAAGATATATGAGCAGTGGGAACCATTAAGGGGCGACATGAAAGATAGTTGCCAATTTGCATATTTGATGGACTTTCCTTATTAGGGATATATATCTGATTTGACTGGATCAAAATTGACCAAACTTGGTATGTATATTAAAGATACTATGATTAAGCATTATTGAAAGTCATTTAGCATTTTAACTTCCGCCAATTCCTAATTTGCATATTTAATGAAATTTGCTAATTAGGGATATATATCTGAATTGACTTGACCAAAGTTGATAAAACTTGCTTCATATATTGAAGCTACTATGATACAATATTATTGAAAATCAGTAAGCATTTTTACCTCAGCCAATTCCTAATTTGCATATTTAATGACCTTTCCTTATGAGGGATATATGATGAAACTTGCAATGTACATTAAAGACACTATAATACAATATTATTAAAAGTTATTTAGCATTTTCTCCTCAGCCAATCCTTATTTGCATATTTAATGACTTTCCTAATTAGCGACATATACGTGAATTAATTTGACCAAAGTTGATGAAACTTGTCATGTCCATCGAAGATACTATGATACACCATTATTGAATGTCATTAATCATTTTAACTTCAGCCAATTCCTAATTTGCATATTTAATAAACTTTGCTTATTAGGGATATAAATCTGAATTGACTTGACTAAAGTTGACAAAACGTGCTACATATATTGAAGATACTATGATTATTATTATATCTTTATTTCGGACTTGAGCGTCCATATAATAGTCAAATAAGGCAATAGTATGAAAATTCAGTTACAAAATTAAATTATGGTTGAAAAGATAGAAAAATTGATTATATCTACGTACATAATCCAATGGGTTTCTTTTTAAACAGACATTTAAACATATTTATTTATTTATTTATTTATTTATTTATTTATTTATTTGTCATTCATATACAGGCCGATATTTCAGTGTCCAACACTGTTCTTCCAATATCTCCTGTCATGCAAGATGTACAAATCAAAAACCACAACAATTAAGAGAAAATTTACACCAACAGATAAAAATGAAAAGACAACACAATAAAACAAGAACAAATAACTTACATAAAAGCACCAAAACACAAACACACACACAAAATCACTCACTCAAACACTCACTCACTCACTCACTCACTCACACTCACACAAAGTTAAAAGTGTACAACCTTAAGCTTATATTTAAAGGTCGCCAAACTAGGAGCAGATCTAACTTGAGTAGGCAGACTATTCCATATGCAAGCACCATAATATGAAAATGCTCGCTTGCCATATTCAGTTTTCACTTTATGAATGTAAATATTGCCGTTACTAGCATGTCTCGTATTGTGACTATGTATGGAATTTGAAAGATTGAACATTTCTGTCAAATGGCTTGGCGCACTATTATTAATGACTTTATAGGTTAGAGCCGCTAGTTGGCGCTTCCATCTAATAGATGGACTAATCCAACCTAGGCGTTCATACACTGATTCTGTTCTAGTATCCCGTGGAACCTCCAGTATTAGTCGACCGGCTCTTTTGTGGAGGAGTTCAAGTATGTTCAAATACTTCTGATGTGTATTACTCCAAATACTTGCTGCATAGTCAAAATGTGGGAGAACAAGACTGTTAACAAAACTTTACGTAGAGTAACTTATTCCAGTGTTTTATCATCTCTGAGTTGAAATACAATGATTTACATACATTTCGTACAATTGCATTGCTACTTTTCAAATGTCTTTGTCTCAGGCTGTTAATCTGATTTCTCAGAAGAGCATCAAAGTTGCTTATTCTGTTAGATACAAACATTATACTCGCGCTGCTCCGTTTCTCATAACCCAATAACAGTCGTGCAGCATTATTGTAAGCAACTTTCAATTTTATCGATACATTTGCATAATAGCTATTCCATATTGGTCCCCCATACAACTGATAACAATACGCTTTAAATAGAATGCATTTAACATGAAAAGTACACATGTGGAATTTTCTCATTAGCATATTCGCTACTACTATGATAAAACATTGGTGAAAATCATTAAGCATTTTTACTTTCGCCAATTTATAATTTGCATATTTAATGAACTTTGCTAATTGGGAATATATATCTGAAGTGACTAGGCCAAATTTCATGATACTTGCTACATATATTGAAGAATCTATGATGCAACATTATTGAAAATCATTAAGCATTTTTACTTAAGCCAATTCCTTATTCGCATATTTAATGAACTTTCTTAATGAGGGATATTTATCTGAATTGAGTAGATCAAAGATGACGCAACTTGCTATATACCGTACATTAACGATACTATGATACAACATTATTGAAAGTCATCAAACATTTTTTTCTTCAGCCAATTCTTAATTTGCAATTTCAATGATCTTTTTCTAATTACGGATATATACCGGGATTTACTTGATCAAAGTTGGCAAAACATGCTATGTATATTGATTATTATACCAGGTTAAAACAATATTGAAAGTCATTTCACATTTTTATGTCAGCTAATTTGTAATTTGCATATCTAATGAGCTTTCACAGTTTGGTATTTATGGCTTGAAGGGGTTGGCCACAGGTAATTACACTTGCTGTATGAAGTGGTGATACAATGACAGCAGGCAAAGAAATTTAATATTTTTATTCAGCTAATTACATATTTGTACACTTTATGGCCTTTTAGAATTAATGTGGTGAATATTGTCCATTATGTTGATCATAATACTTTCAATGAAGTTGCAAACATGTGGCAAAGGTTCAAATTTACATATAACTGCAATATATAATGAAACGCGTGAGCATTTTCAGTTCATATCTAATTACAGCGTGCATCTACGGCCTCAGTGGCATAGGTCTTGCATACCTAGCGTCGAGTTTAGGAACCTTAATAACCGTGGCAGTCATATTGGCAGGCACAACCGGAGGGCCAATGACGGCGCCTTTTCTGACAGGAATGCTCTACAAACGGGCAAACGGCAGGTGGGTTTATTTGGTACATAACAATTTTAATTGCATATTAAATTGCAGTTTTTCAATACCAGTGAATTCTGTAGCGTTAACCCGAGATTATTATGATTATGTATCCGATTATTATGTATTGTGCTCAGATATTTTCTACGTCAGTTCTAAAAATTCCCTTGCATTGCCAAAACCATAAAATAATAGCAATAGTGTA
This sequence comes from Ptychodera flava, assembly GCF_041260155.1. Taxonomy (NCBI): domain Eukaryota; kingdom Metazoa; phylum Hemichordata; class Enteropneusta; family Ptychoderidae; genus Ptychodera; species Ptychodera flava. The sequence goes on from NC_091941.1 coordinate 17,398,887, forward strand.
CCCCTCCCGTCCCATAATGGACGAAAGCAAACTTTGCATTCCATAATGTACTTAGCTTCGCCTCGTACATTGTGTCGTGCAAAGTTTGCTTTCGTCCATTTTGGTCCGGGATTACGGGCTAGGTAACGTTGCGTACAGATGGAGTTGCTGTGACTCAAAAAAGGTTATGACGTATTTCACTGCTGTAGCTTGTAATCATTCGGTATGAGAACACCGTACACCCACGAGATCTTTAACGAGATCTTAAACCGTACTCCATGTTGTTGTTTTTTTCTTTTTAACATTAGTGGTATGTTAGTCGGGAGTGTTGCGGGCTTTTGTTTCGGTCTCTGGGTGGCCATTGGTTCGTTCGTCTATCGTGATGTCATACATGAAGTTTGGGCATTATATAGGGTAAATACTCTGACGTTATTTGCACTCATTTTTAATGTAAATGTGAAGATTTAGCTTTCATGTCTCTATTTTCTATTTGAAATTGTTTTGTTTAATATATATGCGATTTATATATCATCATTGCTGATATACCGTTTGTAAATAAACCACGCTGTAATCCAACCACACTCCGATTCATCATCGTTTTTTCTTCATAGATATCTTCTATGTGGTACACGATGTTTACTTGCTTGGTTGCCATCATTGTAGGAGTGATAGCCAGCGAAATATTCCGCCTTTTCAATAAACACGAACGCGAAGCTGTCATCGACCCATCCTTACTTGCAACGTGTTTAAGGTAGGAATTAATTTGGATTGCAGATGATTATAAGGCAGCTGAAACTACCGTTGTAAACAGCCCTAAACTGTAGGTTTGATTTCGATTCAGAATTTACTGATTTTTTTGTGTGATGAAGGAAATTTATCGTTGTTCGTCGAATGACTTGATGATTTTGCCTTCCACGCCGCGTTTCTGGTACTTATTTATCGGTTGAACTAAAGTTTAGGCGTTGCTTCTAGGTTTATCGTAAGGTACGATGTCCACATTGAGCCCTACGACCACAGCCGCGACATTACAACGCTAAGTGATCGACGGCACCCTATTCGACTCTTAGAGGTTTACCCAATATCGCCTGTTCCTGTGTTGTATCAGCATGAGTGTCATTTGTGCAGCGTCAGACACGAGACGAAGTCGAGTGTCTGACGCAGCACAAATGACACTCATGCTGATACGACACAAGGAACAGGCGATATTGGGTAATAACCAATTTATCATATACCCATGCCCATAATTTTACTAATAGTATGAAAAACCTCAAATTTTTTTATTACGCCCTGCGCCTAAATATCGGAATATTTATGTGAACAGGCTTCATTCATAAAGTATACGGCGTCGAAGTCAACATCACGCGCGACATCGCTGCAAGTCCTCGGTATCTCAATGAACCCCAAGAAGAAAGACACCGGGATTCAAAAATCGTCATACAGGAGGAACCTTTCAAGGTGCAATATGCTATTAAAATTGTAACCGATCAAAAACTGTCCTCAGCTTTAAATCTATCCTGATTTCGATCGCGCTCGATCGTCGTACGGCACGGAGCTCGCGCGGAGAGGGACCGCCATTTTGTTTGTTTACCCTCAGAGTTGCCATGTCAACAGTCGTCGCGCGCGCGACATCGCTGTCACGCCACGCGCTCACTACCTGTTCGAGGGTAGACCGCGTCGCGTCTCTGAAGGGCGCATGCGTGTTCCAACAGGGAAGAACGCGAATCGCGGGGTGCCTGCCAGACTAGGGTAGGCCGTGCACAGTGTCGGCGTCGTGCGAACGGCAGAATGTTTGCTAGAGCTTGGCCAAAAAAATACGAGAACTTTAACAGGAAAACCATGTGCAAACATCACAAGACTCAACATTTTATCCGCAATCCGAAATAGGGCCTACCCGTGTTCCTCAAAGCCCTTTAATTTTTTACGTCGGCGACATCGCTTCGCAGGCCGGGAGCGGCAGCCATTTTGTTTGTTTACCTTATTGACCAACAAATTGCTAATGTAGTTCGGAAGAACTCCGAAAGCGATGACGTTTATCGTGCATATCTCGACGTTTACCGTGAAATATCACGGCTGATATTTTACGGTGACGTCACTAGGATGGAGCAATATGGGCAGGGGGATATGATAATTCTCAAAACCGTTTAAGAGAAAACAGACTGGAGTACCAGTATTCAGGTGAATGAACTCTATGAAGCCGCGTCGCAAACACCACGGAGAGCGCCACGGTATGCATGTATGAACGATACAAGTGCTAGAAAAATGTTCCGGTTTGATAACGTAGTACAAAGATAATTCGAATTTTTTATCCGTGCTGTTCTACGTCACACATACACAGGTACTCGAAACGTTGCAAAGATAAGCTAAAGCTATCCATGCGGCGTCGACACCCAGCGTCTTATGCGCATCGGCACTGTAGGCTAGTTCTGTGACACTAAATAATATTATTATATTATTAATGCATACGGCGGCTATCCGGAACAGTTCATGTGATATATATATGCACTTGAGTTCTCCAGTTGGCCCTGATAATGCCCTGTAAGCAGGGCGAAAGCTAGTCACCGTGAAAGCTATTTTGTTGTGTCTTGTTGAGACAATCCTCACTTCCGATATATATATATATATATATATATATATATATATATATATATATATATATATATATATATTATATATATATATATATATATATATATATCCACTACAATTCCCGTAATCACTTTTTGCAGACCAAGCGTGTTCAGTGCAATCTACATGTACAATGTAAACATTTACATTTTTGTCATCTTCTTTGAAAGACCAAAGAATTGGCAGCCTGTACCTGATGAACCAAAACTTCTGAACGAGCCCCTGGAGAAGAAAGGAGAAGTACCCCTAGCAAAGGAAGAAGAAACATTTCTGTAAAAGGCACAATTCAGCTTTTCGTTAATTGTATTTGGTATCCCTATCTTATTATATTTGGTATCCCTATTTTTGTCATCTTCATTGAAAAACCAACGAATTGCCAGCCGTACCTAATGAACCAAAACTTCAAATGAGCTCCCGGAGAAAACAGGCGACGTACCCCTAGCAAAGGAAGAAGAATCATTTCTGTAAAGGTCAATTAAAGTTTTTGTTTATTGTAGTCGCTATCCCTATCTTAACGCGAAATAAGCGAGGTTTAATAGGCACTGTACTAATAGCCCATGTATTTAGCAAAAGTTATATATGCAGTGATTTAAATTTATTTGGCTATAGGAAATAATATTCTTTCTATATTCTTTTGTGTTTTGTATCTGTGAAGCTAACTGTTTCTATTTCAACAAGCCTAAGCGAGAAGAATAGAGAAATTTCTTTGTTTTCTAAAACAAAGGTAATGACAATCTTATCATCATTATCATCAAACTCCTCTCTTGAGGATCTTCATCATTTGTTACCAATGCAATACAGGATTCATTACAAAATGTCTCCGAGAAAGATGACCTTTTGATGACTTCTTGTTCAGCGAGGGCCACCTTAGAAACTTAATGTCGTAATGAATTTTTGCGCTATATGAATAGCTTGATTGATTGATTGATTGATTGATTGATTGATTGGCTGTTTGCTTGCTCGCTTGCTTACTTGGCTGCTTGCGTGGTTGGATGATTGATTGTTTGATTGGTTGCTTGCTTGCTTTAATGATTGATGGATGGATTGGATGGATGGATGGATTTTAAAATTACTGCTTTTGTCTACTCATATTTGCATGCACAGAACGGCCGTAATTATTTATTCTAAACGCTGTTTGAACTAGTTGCGAATAATTACATCATGTTAAAAGTTTCACGTCTACTCTGTCCATAAATACACAATTGGGATTACTTTACATTATTACTATACAATACAATAAACTGCCATTTGTAACATTTTCTCTACGCTAAGTATTCTCATTAAAACTCAAAAAGTATATTCAAATAGTGCAGTTATCTCAAAATTATTCAACCCATACAAACAGTTAAACGATCATAAATATATATTAAATATATATTAATACAAATAAAGAAAATACGCCTTGGATTATTACTTGGCCAAAATACGGCTCAGCTCCCCTTTCTTCACAAGAAGCAAACTGCGCGTAGTAGACCAATGTGGTGTGGTTACGAAGGTTACAGCAGATTGGTAGATTTTGATTATTCACAGCTACAGAACTAGTAGGAAACTTAGGCTATTTTGTAGCTATGAAGTGAATCATAAATTCCAATCATTTTCAACCAACTAATGAGCTAAAAGCTTCCGAGACACTGCTAATTGCCGGTTCTCGTGCATTGAGTATTTCGGCAAACATTTGCCAAGCCTTGAAATGAGCGAATCAATAAATTATCAATTAAAAAGCATATGCAAGACATGTGCATGCAGTGTTTCTTCTATAGGGGGTATTTGAATTCGAAAGTTTCCGCAGAATGGATAGTTATATGAATAATGTCTACGTACTATACTTTGAATTAAAAAAGCGACTTGAAAATCATCGTAGTTCTAGCAATATGTAGCATGTCGGAAACTTGTAGCTGGTCGGTTAGTTGAATATCATTGACCTAAATGAATCATGTCAAAACAGCTAATAAGCTGCAAAATTAAATGATCCTCGTTTGAGACTTTATTAATGTAACTTATTAGGTTCTACCAATGTACCTTCCGAGCTCCTACACACGCGTTTCACTAGAATCGACTGAACGACTTGAGCACACGTCGCCAACTTAGAATTGAAAATTAGATAAAGGAGGCGATTCAATCAGTACTCTTTGTCTTCTTATGATCTTTGTTTAAAAGATACCGACGTTTCGACAACACACAAGTTGCCTTCTTCTGGTAAAAGCTTCGCTCACTGTAGTCCAGTTTGCATTAGTGTTGTAATTTTCATTTTATCTCGATCCAATCTTCATTTTACGTTTGACCTTTTTTATCTGTACTCACTTATCAGTCCGATTTAACTTTTTTATGTGCTCACTTTTGTTTGTCAGCTATTATTCTTAAGAAGGCAACTTGTGTGCAGCCGAAACGTCGGTATTTTTTAATTAAAGATCATAGGAAGACAAAGAGTACTGGTTGAACCGCCTCCTTTATCCACTTATCTATGCCATGATCCGGGTGTGTTGTGTATGCTTTTAGTTAACCTTTCATTATGATACTTTTAAGGGAGGAAATCAAACAGACGAACAGTCGCTACTACACAAACGGCAGTGGTTCAGTAGCACCAGTTACATGTGATGCTGTCAGCGTTGTTTATGTTTGTGTAACAAGCAGGGCATACGGTCGTACAAGTTCGATAAACAAAATATATATTCCCTCCTGACGACTCTTTGACAATCGCCTTACGAGACTGATGATGTAGTAAATATTATTTACACTCTTGACAGATGAATAACCTCCCTAATGCCATTTTAAATATGAAAACAGTGTGTGTTTCGGGTATCCATACCAACCCTATTCAAACCCTTCGTTTTATACTTCGCATTTTTGAATTACCCCATAAATTTGGCAAGGTTTGCTTTTACAATGGGTATCACCCAATCAGATATAAAAAGAAAAAGAAAACGTACCCAGATTAGCCACTTTCTTCCTGAAAAGAACACGCATATTTTTGTCTCACCAGGAATCTTTGAAAAGAATGAAATGTGAAAGCTGCAGAATTACCACTATTGCTCGCGCCAGACTTTTGCATGATTTATTATAAGTCATATGCCATGGAACGACTGATAAACTGAACTGACAGCAACGATGAAGGTTACAGTATGTAACTGCAAATGTGCAGAGACTTAAACACTTTGCACCTTATTGGTAGGCCACATATCATTGGAAATGCTGAAAATATCTAAATTCAAGACAGCCAATCAGCTCCTTTCAAAGCGCCATACGCTTTGAATAATTACAATCTACTAATCAGCTGTGACTTTTCCGGGCCGCCAAATTATTTCCCAAAATCTTTGGATGCCCTTTGACAGCTGCTAGTACAGTATTAATAGACATAACGTACCTACTCTAGCTAATTACTTCCAGAATAAGTACACCTCATTAATAATGCCAATGATAATTGGGGGCTGGCAAATAGGGCTGCACAACTTGTTGCTTTTCACATGGAGCAGTAAGGATCAAACATTCTTGGCAAACAAACTAGACTATAAATTGCTTTCGTTGCAAATTACCATCACGCTTGGGCCCCGGTAACGCTACTGGTAGCTTTACTTCATTACTGTTATCGTATCAGCCACTGTTTGTTGTTCTACTCTATGGTGAAGCATCCTGTATTTAGATTTTTACTTGGCATGTCATGCGTAATGTGACGGTGCATTGTTGAAAGTAAGTCCAGACTACTTAATTTTCAGCAGCCCGATTCCTGCACGGCTATACTTGTACCGGCTGTGCTATCAAAAGTGTACATTTGGCTTCAGGTGCTATGGCAAGAAGCCGTAGTTGTTGCATAAATACGAAAATTCTATGAAGTATCTGTACAATATAAGTACGCAAAAAAAATTATTCTAAAAATAATAAAGTGATACCTGAGTAGTAATAAAATATGTGGGGTTTTAGACGTTCTGATAGGACTGTGTACAAATGCGTAAATGTCAATAGGGTATCTCAAAATCTGAGTAACAACTTTAGGGCCTGCATTAAATACACCGGAACAAATTTACTGCATTTCAACTTTCAACTTTTGAGTAGAAGGTCATGTTTTACGAATTGGAAAATACAGGGTATACTTTTTTGATAGGGTGACGAGGGAGGGTCTTACTTAAAGGGACAAAGTTGGCCATTTTTTATGAATTTTGTTTGATACAAGATACAATTTATATTGTTTGACATGTTGAACGATACTGAATGAATGGATGACCATGCATATATTTGACCCCGGTTTTAGATACGATACATGAAACCATCGTGAGAATGAATAAATGGCCATGACCATTAATTCATTCTCGCGATGGTTTCAATCAATTTGTCTAACACAGGGGTCGAAAATATGCATGGTCACCCATTCATTCAGTATTTCTCAACATGTCAAATAAAATAAGTAATATCACGTATCAAACAAAATTCATGAAAAAATGGCTGACTTTGTCCCTTTAACATGACCGACAGCCCCCGATTTCTTGTGGCCCATGACTCCATGATGATAACAGAAAACGACCTTTACATGAAGTGTAACTGTCTCTGTAAAGTTTCAAAATCCGGCTTTCTCTACTGAAACGGCCAAAGTAAAGAATGTGAAAATAGCTTGCTCTTTAATCTGATTAAAACCAACTGCAAAGATGGCACATATCTTCCTACATCTGCAGAGAAGAGACCAACATGTACAGCGAATAGTAAGCAAAGGCGGAAACGTCACTATCTCTACCACAGCTTTAATCAGATACCTACTTCAAAACAGTGGTGTATAAAACTACTTTTTGTTTGGAATAAAGCACTTGCATAATGGAGAGGATAAAAACACGTACGTTTCGGGTCAACCCTTCGTCAGGACTAAAACAGGTCAAAATGTGAAAATACAAAGAGCTAAAGCCAACCAATCAAATGAGGGACACATCAAACGCATTGAATTGCACATTCATCACAGCTGGTGCTAGAGTACAAAGTTTAAAAATTGTGGCCTGTTCTTGTTTGTGGCGCGTAGAGTCGTGGGTGGAAAAAATGCAGTGACTGCCATATAGGACCGACAGCAGTAATGTGGGGTGCAGAAATGGTTGGCCACCGGGTAAGCTAGTTTTTTTTGGTCAAGGTGCGGAGATGTTCCTAAAACCTGTCACTGGACTAGGTTTCGTTTCGCCAATATAGAGTATGTTGCATCGTTTGCATTTAATACAATGGACAATTTGGCGGACGAGTCATTTTACCTCCATGGTTTCCCGAACCAAGCATCCTATGTCGACATTTAATGAAAAACGAAAAATCAGTATTTTTGAGTCATTGCCGTGCATGCCTAAGGTCACCGTGGTCACAACGTCACACGTGAGAAAAAAATCATAGATGATAATCCTCATTTAACCACTAAATACCATAATAGAAGAACAGAGTCGGAGACTTAAAAGTGAAGCCGAGCAACTAACTTCAAAGTTCGCGATATTTCGTCATCTAATTTCCGAGCTTGCCACTGTACAGATGTGCTGATCACATGATCGTGTCAGATGACTATTCTTATTAATATGCAGTCAAAATTCTGACTGTAACATCAGTCCATACCTGACTCTATTATCGTGAGCAGCGCAGCGAGCGCCAGAAATGGGTCACGGAACCAGACTTACAATGTATGGAGGTAGACAACGAATCGCCGTTGATTGAGACCAATATATAGAGAATGCAACCGATATGTCTGAAACAGTGGCAGTAAATTCTAGTGCAGGGTGAAAATGTGAAACATTCAATAAAATTGTCGAGGTCAGTGCGAGGACAAGACGCACCCCCAAAACAGTCATCAATATACCGTTTAGAGAGTTCGGGAATGTGACTGGTACATTAATGTATAATCTGTTGTTGGATAATACCAACGAATAATCAAGCATAAGAAGGTCCCATCTGTGTACCCATGGCGACACCGAGAACTTTGGGTGTAAAATTCATTATTAAAAGTGAAGCAATTTAAAGTTAGAACTAGTTAAGCCAAACGAATTAAAATGTTTGTGGGTGGATAAATAATGTCGCGGCGGTCGATAATGTACTTGAGTGCCTGAAGGCCGTCCTGGTGAAGAATGGAAGTATAGAGGGCTTGTACATCAAGTGTTTACATATATATACGGTGCATGCCTGCGAGCCTCCAACACAATTATCTGTTTGTCGGAATAGGTCGATTTTGTTTTACATGTTGGTAACCTGTTGTCAGGGAATATATTTCAATCCATCAATTACAGACTATATCTCACTGCATCACCATCTCTTGATTCTTACGGAAGAACCTGCTCAAAACGATATTCACATCTCCTCATCAAGTATAAATTCATCACAAACATATAAATGCATAAAAATGTCTTACCTATGAAATATGATCGTGATACATTACTTCGAACATGCTGTTGCATGATTTTTCCAGGCCTTCGTGATCGAGTGTAGATAGTAATAGCGCCCGCACACAATGAACAAGCATGGCATCTTAGACAATCGTTGCAACGATTGTAGGACGCACAATACAGTGAGAGGTAGAACGTGTCGAAAACAAAAAGATCGGTTCATTTCATGCAGATTGCTATTGTTCCATTAGATCACCTTTAATACAAGATTACTGTTCACATCCTCCTCTCTCCCACACTCACAAAACAAAGCCCTTGGTTCGCAACAGTCTGTCGGAAAATTGACCTTTCTGTATGTTGAAGGAAAGTGTGTAAAGTAAGATAGCATTACTTGAATGTTTTACTAAGCAAACAATAACTCGTTGGGTGATAAATCGCTTTGTTGGTCGACCTTTGACCGATAGAAAATCTGACCAACCTTTTTACGTGACTGTCAAAAATGTCGACCGATGCCGTGCCCTTTGGGGCTTTGGACTATTTCATTTTTGGATTGGTGCTTGCTGTACCAGTTGCCATGGGAATGTATCAGGCATTTGCCAAAGGTGGTCAACACACGACATCCCGGTATGAACAACATTTGCCTAGACCCAAGATCTTGCTTGCCACAGTGCCTCCGAGTTGGTCGGAGGCACGGAGGCAAGCACGGTCTAGGGTCTAGGCTAGAACTACATTCGCAACTTCTCGCTGCTATAATAAGAAAATATGACTACACGCTTTTAGACTCATTGTACTATACATTCTCGCATGTTATCTTTATGGTGTACAGTTGTGCGATTAAAGTATCGCCGCGGATTTTTATATTCGGCCATTTTGAATCGAAAGCTTACCATAAGCTTTCGATTCAAATGGCTGAATATAAAAATCCGCAGCGATACTTTAGTTCAATCGGGTTCGAACTCAAAAAGTACGGCACCCAGTCACCTAGTGGAGAAGCCAAAAACAAAATCGGTCGGCCAAATTCCCAGCTTATAGTTGTTACAATTTTTCTGATTGCGACCCTGCCACACGCTGTAGAGTTCGTGAAGCACTCACGCTCGTATACTCACTTTCACACATTGCACACAAACTTTATCGAAGCAATGAATGCATCGCTTAAACTGGGCGAAAGACAGCCTCGGGGACAATTCTGTCAACCAGTGGAGCTATCAACTCAGGGTATAGAAATACGTAAAAAGATTTTGAGAGTTAAAATACAAACAATAACTGTGTATTTTACAAATTCATGTATCGACTCTGTGTTGACGAGCTAAGTAATTGTTTCAATATGCTTCCAGGCAGTGTCCAGGAGTTAAACAAGAACTTATAACTGACACATTCAAACCAAAAAAAAAGAGAAAAAATAATCAAACTGGCCTTCCTGAACAAAACAAACTGTAAAATACATATTGGCAAACGTAAACCCAATTAACACATCAAAGACCAACGTGAAGAGTATTTCAGAAGGAAAGAAAGGAGAAATAAAGATAAAACTTTGGGAAAATATAGTTAAAAGCAATCAGTCACATTTCATAGTACTTACCTGAGATAAATTACAGCAGATGTAACCTTAACTTTTGATGATTTTTAAAGTGATTTTGTTCTGCCTTACAATTAGATTTTCTAGTTCTACTACATACAGCATGAATTGTCAAAATGACTGACATAAAATTTTTGAACAGAACCTGTATAAATGTATTGTGCTTTGCTATTGTTGAGGATTGAATTTCATTCTAGTTGTCAAAAATATTGTAAGGCTGCGTTCACAAATAACGATTAGGGGGCTGGAGGAATCGCGATTGAAGTCTAATTTTTTCAGATCCCCCTCAATACCCTAAAAACATTTCAAATGCCCCCCTCAAGTCCCCCCACCCCAACTATCACTAGCCCACATTTTTGTAAAGGATGTGCGCGCATCAAAAAATAAACACGTATGCGCTGTTCCGCTCACAGGTGTTCAAGACTACCTGTTATTAGCACTTTGTATAGTCATATTCCTAAGACATGCCTAAGGAAATTTCTTAAATTGATTCATTTTTAAACGCATCAGTGAACTTTTTGGATTTGTCAATCTAAGCCAACTTGAGTTAATCCAACTATGGCCAGATTAATTGCTCCTGCCGAAGACCAAAAAAAATGACGATCATGAGAGAGTAGGCAAATTGTGAATTCTGGCTAATCGCCATATTGTAAAAAACTGAGCACAGTGACCTACCAAACATTTGTTTCAAAAGTACAAGACATATGAATTAGATGTTACTCATAATTGGCAATACTGGAAAGTTACAACATTCCATCAAATAAATGTTTTGATCTTGGAAATGTTGGGTGTAATAATGGAAAATTTGGTTAACAAATAAATAATTCCATTTAGTCACATATTCTTTCATTTAGTCTTTACTGTTCAACGTTTTACGTTTTACTTTTTATGACGAGAACTAGAAAATTTAGAAAGCAAGCATGGTGACCCTATCTTTTTCCTTTAACATTTGATTATTCTCATATGCCACAATTCAAAAATTCCTGATAACTTTTCAAGTCTCCTGGTCTTTCATGTGTTGCTCTCTGGCCTGATCTTGGGTACAAGTATATGTTTCACTGCCATGAGCGTCATTTGACCAAAACTTTTCTTCAACTATACCATGTACATCAAAGTCAGAGCTATCTCTGTCACTGCTCAGGTATGCAGTGACAGTGATACTGTAGTATCAGGGCTGTATCTAACATTTACACTGCCCGAAGGGAGTAGCTGTATTAACTTTGATAATTTTGACAATATTTTTCTTCAGCTTATACAACTGCGTTCTTGTTCTACTTCCTACAGCATGTTGAACTGTCGAGTATTCAGCTTGCTATCAAAGCCTGTGTATGTGTACCATGCATTTGTATCACTGACA